>NC_064848.1:124433718-124436218 GCF_024139225.1 Suncus etruscus | reverse complement strand
AAAATAGTCTTATAAAATAAACTAAACTTAAGCTCAACTCTTTAAATCCTCATATAGAAAATCCTTTTCATTTAAATACCCATGTATATATTGATGTGTATTCATATATATATGTCAGTATACATTTACAATAGAAATATACTGAAAAATATAGAGTTGTTTCTATTTTAAAAATTCTGCCAAAAGGCTTTTACCATATTTTTTCTATAACACAAAATACTTTTTATAAAATATCAAATAAGAAAGTAAAAAATATAAGAAAAGTAAAAAGTAACTCAGATTTCAGTTGTAGAAATTTATCTACTCTTGACAACATTTTACCATGTTGAATTGTCTTATAAATATATCTTTGATTTATAGAATTCTATACTTAAAATTATACATTAATGTTTATCATAAATGTATAAAAATATGTCAATTAAATACATTTTTATAAAATATACATTTTTGACAGCAAATATTTTAGCATTATTCCCAAATTCCCTCTAGGTAAGTGCTAGGCAGCTAGGTGGGAGAATAGATATGTCTGAAGCAGGTTTCTCTAAAGATGATTTTTCATCAGTATCTAATGGCAAGCTTCTTACAATGTTGGCATTTTCTGATTTCAAAAAAATATACTTAAAAACATTTTACAGATGTGCTGTGTACAGAGAAATAGGTTCAATATTTGAAATCAGAAAGAGGAATATATTTCTAGGGTCACAAGATCCTAAAGGGCACATTTGTGTGTATTTCTCTCAGCTTGCATTCTTACAGGTATATCAGGGGAAGAAGGGTTCAAGTAAATATTCTCTGGGTATGGATTTATGCCAATATGGATCTACTCTGAATGTTAGCAAAAACTAAATTTGCTTATTTTCAAAAGGTTAGACAGCTGTGGTTGTGGCTGTGTGCATTAGAGACTGAACAGGAGCTGGGATTTTTAACTTGACAGCCTACTGTTTACAATTACTTTTTGGAGTTCTTTGGTGCTTATATATTTTAATGGTTTTCAACCACACTTGAAATTAAACATAAAGTAGAACAGAATAAATTGCCCACTAAGACTCATTTTACATATATATTTTTTTCTTTAATAAAGCAATTAGCAGTAGAAATCTCTCAGTCTGGGTCACTCAAATAGACTTCCTTTTCCCCATGGCAGGTATGAATTTTGTTCTCTGTGAAGTTCGGGGCCTGAAATTCTGGATAATTGCCTCCCCTTCCCAGATCTTTTGCCTGTGTAGACCCAGCTAGCCTTTTCTTTTGGAGTCAGTCTGTCACAAATGAAATCCAAGTCCGTAATTGCATTGTTTCTTTCCAGAAAGAGGGAAAGAAGACAGAAGACGAAGTGGAGTACATATTAAGGCCCGTCAGTAGGAAAAAGAAATAGGATATAAAAGCCTGATGTGTCTTGGCGAACTCCCGGCCACCTAACTTATTAAAGCATCGTCCATTGCAAAATGCCGCAGTTCCATGCAGTCAGAAGATGGCTCCAGCGCGTTAATTTTGCTCCTGTGTCTAGCAAGAGATTCGAGGGGCAAGATGCACCTTGGTGCTATTATTGCTTTTCGATCTTACTGTTGTCTCATTGGGCTCAGAACAGCAAACGGAAGCACATATGAAGTTTTAAAAGGTCCATTAATAGATGGTAAGATTCTTATAAAGCATTTACCTGTTTCCTTTTCTAAACAGGCCTTTATTTATCATTTTATGTGCTTTTTAACATAGAGTAAAGGTGCCACACTTGTATGCATTGCTGGGGGGAAAAAAAAACGCACTGTCCATATATAAAGCAGTGTTTCCAGTGACACTGTGTCACTAAGAAGTCTGTGCCCACTAAACCTATACTCCCATTATAGAAATATTGTTTTCTTGATTAGGTTTCTGAAAAGAATTGTATTCTACGCATTAACATAGTACTACTCGGTAAAGTAACACACTAGAAAATAATTTAACCTTTCTAAAAATCAGATTTTTGGTATTCTGAGTAATTATTGTTCCCTTCGTTCCACCTGCTAAACTCCAGATTCCCTTTAAACAAATATTAATTGACACACAAAACTGGGCATTTAATCCAACTAAGAAGTGACAGTTTTAAATACTTCATTATATAAAAAAAGATTCATCAAATTTATTGCCTGATGCTTGAATTTAGAGGTCATTTCCATGCTAGCTAGATGCATTAAAAATTATATAAAATCGTGTGATTAGCAGTGGCATGATATAGCATAGGCTTTATTAGGTTTAACATTAAATGCTTTTAATGATAGAGATTGAACTTACTTTGTCCAAATGCATGATATCTCAAGATATTAAATACACTATTGAATGTCATGGAAAATATTTATTCTAAAATATTTTACAATTACAATAACCTTACTTTTGCTTAGTATTTTTAAATATGCGGTGTTAAATATTTTTCTATAATTTAAAGAAATACATCAGTGATATTTCATATATTATGATTTTACATACATTTTCAATAAAATTTTTATCCATTTATTTTAATTATATTAGT
>NC_064848.1:124358718-124431218 GCF_024139225.1 Suncus etruscus | reverse complement strand
TGTATCAACTATATATTTGATAAATAGCCAACAGGTCTTTCATTATCAGATTAATATGAAATAGTACTTCTCTGTTTCATATCTGTTTTTCTATTATCTCCCTTGTTTTCTTCTTCTTCTTCTTCTTCTTCTTCTTCTTCTTCTTCTTCTTCTTCTTCTTCTTCTTCTTCTTCTTCTTCTTCTTCTTCTTCTTCTTCTTCTTCTTCTTCTTCTTCTTCTTCTTCAAGATTTAGGGGAATTTTGGTTCATACTAATAATGCTCACGGGACGGGACGTGTAGTACAGGGCTCTAACTGGGGTTTGTCACATTCAGTACAGGTATCTTAATCCCTGTACTCTTATCTCCAGCATATTTTTCTGGTTTTAATTATGGAATGTAACCATGTATGCTCTTTAGAAAGCAAGAGAAGCTTTAACTTTCATTAGTATATTACTATTTTTAATTTTCAGTAGTATTTAGAAGCTGTAAATGTTTGTATTTTTATAATATAGTTTAACTACTTGCAGTTGGATAGATACACTAGATTAAATAACACCAAGTATTCTTAGATGCACAGTATTTTTTTTTGGCTTTTATTTTTTTGTATTTTGGGTCACACCCAGCAATGCTCAGGGGTTACTCCTGGATCTCTCCTGGTAGGCTGGGGGGACCATATGGGATGCTGCTGTGCTCTCTTTCTGGTCTCAAGATGAACAGTAATTTTTATGGGATTATAAAAAATGTGCCTTGTGTACATTCATGAAGAAAGAAAATAAGTCATAAAAGTATTTTAATGTTGTCAAGGTTGACTTTACAGTAATTATTTAGGCTTTATATGACTCCCTTGATGCACAAAACATATTACTTTTTAGTTTAAAACAGAATAAAAATATCTCTTTTAGCATTTTTAGTTTAGTTTTCTCATTACAGTCACTAACAAATAAATATATATTACATCAGAAATTGATAGATCTTTGAAGAGTTTTTGAAGAGTTGCTATTCAATTCAATAAAGAGTCAGTGGAATTTTGATGATTTTTTTCAATAGTCAAGTCTAGTTACTAATAATAAGTGAAAAATATTCTTATGGAAATATACAAAACATAGTTGTATAATATGAATCCCTTTGCAGGTTTTCTTTCACATTGTAGTAGAAGTCAGTGAAGAGGAAGATTAGAATCAATGAAAACTGACAGAGGAATCTCTGTGACCCTCCACTATATATGGCAAAAATACCTCTTTGGCAAAATTATTTGATGACATCTTTAGAAGTTTTTATACCTAAAACATGTCAGTGCCTGCATATTGATTCACCTGCATATTGATAACTGACTTTTGATAGAAAAAGGAGAGTGTTAAATAACATAAGTGACAAATGAGAAAAGTAAGGCATTAAGATGCTAAATCTTAGAGATTGTAGCATGAGCAACTGAACAATGGTGAAAGGTAGACTGCTGCTAGGTGTTTCCACTTGTATTTGTGCTTAAACTAATGACTTAGTTGGATTCTGGAAAGAAGATGTCAGCCAAGAATGTAATCGGTGGCAAGGAAATGCCTTGGAGTTTGTACTGACAGAACAAAGAAAAGAAGGGAAAAAATTAGGGAGAGAGAAAAACTTTGATAGAAATGTTCAGAAGTCGTGGCCGGAGCGACAGCCCAGCAGTATGGCGTTTGCCTTTCACACGGCTGACCCAGGACGGACCTCGGTTCGATCCCCTGGCATCCCATATGGCCACCCAAGCCAGGAGCAATTTCTAAACGCATAGCCAGTAGTAACCCCAGAGGTCACCAGGGGTGGCCTAAAAAAAAAAAAAAGTTCACAAGTAAGGCTGGAGAGATTAACTATAGAGTAGGGCACTTGCCTTGTACAAACCGTCCCAGGTTCTATTCCTATAACCCCATATGACCCCCAGAACCCTGCCAAGAGCGATCCCTGAACAAAAAACTAGGAGTATGTCTGAGCACAGCCCAGTGTAGTTTAATTTTAAAAATAATTTCTTTTTTTAATTGTTTTTATTTTTTTTTAATTCTTTTCAGAAGTAGTAAGAGAAGTTGTTAGTGAGGGCATGAGAAATAGTGAAGCAGGGAGAATGTCTTGTATATAGCTAAATCAAATTCAATCTCCTGCACTGGAAAAACTTCCCCAGCACCACTGAAGAAACTAGAACAAGCCCTGAGTATTGTAGTGTGAGGGCAAAAATCTACTATCCACTTGCCCCCAAAAGAGTAATATAAAGAGAGGGATCTAATAAACCAGAGGAATATGGTTCCTTTGGATTCACAATTTTTTTCTCTAATAAATATATAGAGAGGTATATGTAAATGCACATATATGTAGATTAATAAAAATGTGAACTAGATTTTTGTTCTGGGAACTGTGATTCATAATATTATTATTAATCATAGTTTTCATTCATATATTGTTCCAATATATATTTTTTATCAGTGTCCCAACCTCAAACTTTAATTCTACCCCCAACCCTTTCCTGCAATACTAACATAGTAAACTGAGTTCTGTAGAGCAAAATGTAATGAACAATATGCTTAAGAAAAAAAAATTCCTGACAGCTGCCATGTGTGCATTCGGCCTGCTCCATAGACTAACTCTATTCTCTCAAGAGATGTAAAACAAGCTGTGAAAAAACACTGATACACCAGCCTTAGAGTTAAAAACTGGGGTTCTCAGAGGAGAGGTGGGCCAAGTCTCACCCTGCCAAAGCCTTGCCAGCTGTACCCACGACCCCCCAAAAATCACTACTTCACCAATGGCCCAACTTCACCACTTAACTACTGACCTCTGCAGAGACCCAAACCACAGGTAAGCAGGAATTTGGGCTGTCATCACCAGGACTTTGCCAGAGTGTATGTAGGCACCCTCCCTCTGCTTTCTCATACATACAGAGGGCCTGGCAGCCAAAATCACACCCCACAAATACTACAATATCAGCCAGAATTTGAAATTCCTGGTCCAAGTAGATGCAAATGCAGCCATTCAACAGAAACTCCAACTTTTCTTTTTTTTTATTTTTTTTAAACAACTTTATTTCATACATGATTGTGTTTGGGTTTCAATCATGTAAAGAACACCACCCATCAACAGTGCAACATTCCCATCACCAATGTCCCAAATCTCCCTCCTCCCCACCCAACCCCCGCCTGTACTCTAGACAGGCTTTCTATTTCCCTCGTACATTCTCATTTTTATGATAGTTCAAAACGTAGTTATTTCTCTAATTAAACTCATCCCTGTCTGTGGTGAGCTTCATGAGGTGAGCTGTAACTTCCAGCTCTTTTCTCTTTTGTGTCTGAAAATTATTATTGCAAGAATGTCTTTCATTTTTCTTAAAACCCATAGATGAGTGAGACCATTCTGCGTCTTTCTCTCTCTCTCTCTCTCTCTGACTTATTTCACTCAGCATAATAGATTCCATGTACATCCATGTATAGGAAAATTTCATGACTTCATCTCTCCTGACAGCTGCATAATATTCCATTGTGTATATGTAACACCATTTCTTTAGACATTCATTGGTTGAAGGGTATCTTGGCTGTTTCCAGAGTCTTGCTATGGTAAATAGTGCTGCAATAAATATAGGTGTAAGGAAGGGATTTTTGTATTGTATTTTTGTGTTCCTAGGGTATATTCCTAGGAGTAGATTAGCTGAGCTCGATTTCCAGTTTTTGGAAGAATCTTCATATTGCTTTCCATAAAGATTGAACTAGACGGCATTCCCACCAGTAGTGAAAAGAGTTCCTTTCTCTACACATCCCCGCCAACACTGCTTGTTCTCATTCTTTGTGATGTGTGCCAATCTCTGGGGTGTGAAGTGGTACCTCATAGTTGTTTGGATTTGCATCTCCCTGATGATTAGTGATGTGGAGCATTTTTTCATGTGTCTTTTGGCCATTTGTATTTCTTCTTTTTCAAAGTGTCTGTCCATTTCTTCTCCCCATTTTTTGATGGGATTATTATTATTATTATTAGATGTTTTTTTCTTGTAAATTTCTGTCAATGCCTTGTATATTTTGGAGATTACCCCTTGTCTGATGGGTATTGGGTGAATAGTTTCTCCCACTCAGTGGGTGGCTCTTGTATCCTGGGAGCTATTTCTTTTGAGGTGCAGAAGCTTCTCAGTTTAATATATTCCCATCTGTTAATCTCTGCTTTCACTTGCTTGGAGAGTGCAGTTTCCTCTTTGAAGATGCCTTTAGTCTCAATGTCCTGGAGTGTTTTACCTACATATTGTTCTATATATCTTATGGTTTCGGGTCTGATATTGAGGTCTTTCATCTATTTTGGATTTAACCTTCGTACATGATGTTAGCTGGGGGTCTAAGTTCAATTATTTGCAAGTGGCTAGTCAGTTGTGCCAACACCACTTGTTGAAGAGGAAACTCCAACTTTTCAATTTTGACCTCAATGTAAAATTTAAATCTCTAATATTCAGGGAGAAAAAAAGTAACAGAAGTGCCAACTAGCAACAAATAGTTTAAAAAACCTCTTACAATGCCTCAATAACCTCATTGAGAGATATAATAATTTTCAAAAAGTTTTTTGCGCTATACTTAAAAATAATTTTATAACCACTTGCAATCATACAAGATAAAATGTATTGTTTCTGCCTGCCAAGGGGGTAGACTTCAGAATGGATAAGAATTCAGAGTCAAAGGTGAAAAATTATACATCATGGCTGTTGATTGCTGTTGAAACATGGAATGGCAGAAGCAAATGTTTTATGAGCAAATATGTCAATCACGGTCTTTAAGTTAAGTCATTTATAATTTAAAATTTTTCAGCGAATTTTTAGTACTAAGTATTACTGCTAAATTTTAATTGCATAACTGTGTGTATAAGGTCGCAGAAATAAAGATGTCAATAGAAGATATATAAGATATATATCTAGAAGATATATAAGCTTACCATTTAATGCTCTAATCAATAGATAAAATTAATCAGCATATAGTTACAAAGCTCAAATGAAGGAAGATCAGGGAGAATTTACTTCCCAATAGTTCCAAAACTTACTTAAGCTTAATAATTGTCTTTATTACTAAAATAAGAGATGTAATATATGTTAGCTTCAAAGTAGTTCATGTTTTTAATTCATTTAATTCTAGAATAAAGAAAGTAGCTGCAATTTGCATACAATTTATTTAGTTTTTGTGCCAGTTTTTGCTCTTAGATTTTATTCCTGGTTCTCCAAGCTGCTCAAGGATTTCAGGTGTCTGAAATCAAATGTGGTCGACCTCATATAAAGCACAAGCCCTACCTGTTCTACTCTTCTCTCCTACCTCCAAAAATGTTTCATTTTAATGACAAAAATTATTATGTAACTTTTATGTAATAATAGTAACATAAAATATTGGAATAAAGTACATTTAAAAGATAAATGCAAGACCCCTAACACTGATTTCGAGGATTCATTTATTACCTATCATATAGTTATTAATGATATAACAGATGTCTCACATATATCTTCTGTTTAAGAATCTGATATATCCTATGGTAAATTTTGCTACATATTTATATCTAATTGATGGGCTATCTACATATGCAGTATAGAAGTAATATGTATGCATAGGATAGTAGTGTTGAGGGGCATTGGGGACAATGGTGGATGGAGGTGGACATTCTTGCCTAAGATATGTTGCTAGAATTTTTCTGTATGAAGCCATATTATTAATAGTTTGGTAAGCCATGCTACTTAAAATAAAACATAATTATATATATTCTACATTATCTGTGCAGACATGTATGCTCCTCATGTTGAAAATCTATTTTTATAACAATATATTAATAAAAGTAGAAATTTTATATATAGAGTATTTATATATGTTAACAGGATCATATATATAAATAGATCATGGATCTATTTATGTGGATATGTTTTGTATATTGCTTGTTTTAGGTCACACCCAGCCATGCTCACAGTTTTTTTTCTAGATCTATACTTGTATATCACTCCTGTGTGGCCATGATCAGAAAATCATAGGTAGTGCTGGATATTGAACCTGGGTCTGCTGTATGTAATGCAAGCACCTTGCTCTCTCTATACTCTCTCCAGCCTAGACTTATGTGGTTTTACATTATTAGTTCAACTGTCTTTTATTATTACTCACCCCACATTATAACCAATATTTTATTGAATTATGTATTTCTCCTTGTTATCTTTTTCTCCTTGTTATCTTTTGTGCTACTAATCAGGTAATCAAACTCTACTTTGAAAGAAATCTTTCTGGAAATTCCCTCCTCTTTTGGAAACTTAAATAGGTCATCAGGGAAGCTGGCAGTGAGAAGGGTGTTTAAAAGACTTCATATTTTAGCATGAATTAGTTTTATTAGCTTTGTTAGCATGGAAGTGAATTTATTTCTCAATTCGTGGGTTCTTGAGAATTGTAGGAAAGGTATGCATACAGAACTTTGATTTCTAAGAAGTTGAAGTTGGGACAATATTCATAAGGTATGCATAAGGACAGATAAGGTACTTGCCAGCAGCCCACAAGAGTGGTCTCTGAGTGTAGAGGCAGGAGTAAGCCCTGGGGACCATCCAGTGTGGCCCCAAACCCCTTCTCCCTCAAAAAAAAAAAAAAAAAAGGAAAGAAGAGGCCAGAGAGATAGCATGGCGGTTGGGCGTTTGCCTTGCATGCAGCTGATTCAGGACAAATGGTGGTGTAATCCTTGCATCCTGTATGGTCTCCTGTGCCTGCCAGGAGTGATTTCTGAACTTGAGCACAGCCAGGTGTGACCCAAAAACCAAAATCAAAACAAACAAAAACACCCACAAAAAAAGAAAGAAGAAAGAAAACATTTAACAAGAGATTAAATTCTAACACAGGTGCTTTTTGATTTTGTTTTGTTTGGGGGGCACACTCACTGATGCTTGGTGTCTATGCACTCAGAAATTGCTCCTGGCTCAGGGCCCATATGGGACCCTGGAGATGGAACCCAGATCCGTCTTGAGAAGCCTCTGTGCTATGGCTCCGGCCCCAACTATTACACAGTTCAAATAGATTTTCAGGCTTTTGTTAATGTCCATGCTTCTCTTTTTACTCATGTACAACAGCATGAACCCTGAATCTCCAGAGTACCAACACCTGAACATACACAATGTCCCTGTCCTCCTGACTGGAGGCAGTCAGCTCACTTCCTGTAAGTGTATAATGGCTAAATCAAATCCCTATACTGTTCTAGATTCTGGTCTAAATCTGCTGCTAAACTTTTTAGTTCAAGACATTTTTTTTGAAAAGTCATTAATATAGTCTTAACTTTGGCTTACACACTAGATACTAATTTATTGTTTTGAGAACGAGGAGATGAGGATACCAAAGGCAATAGGAAATTGAATTCTAGTACTGTTTCAACTAATAAGTTGAAATTATTGAAATTTGTCTCCAGTCTCACCTCTCTGTGTCTGTGGTTTTTTATATAAAAATCTTGACTTTAATGAACTTACTTTATGAAAAACTATTTTAAATATTTAAAAAAGTATTCACCAATATAAGTTTAGTGGAAAGTCATAATTAAAAATATAAACATAATTAGAGTTAAAATGCATAACTATTAGTACAACATAAATAGTTCTAATGTATGATCAAACATAATTTTTCTTAATATGCAAACATGTATACAATAAACATCAGGTTTTAAAGTAGACAAAATAAATATGATTAATTACAAGAATAAGAATATGGGGGCTGGAGCGATAGCACAGAGAAAGGGCACTTGCCTTGCAAGAGGCCTATTCAGGACAGATCTTGGTTCGATCTCCTGCATCCCATATGGTCCCAAGCCAGGAGCGATTTCAGAGCGTATAGTCGGGAGTAACCCCTGAGCATCACAGGGTGTGGCCCAAAAAGCAAAAAAAAAAAAAAAAAAATTAAAAAAAGAATAAGAATATGGTTTGGTAACTTGATCAAAGTAATTAATTTTGGCTACATATATTATAGAATTGAAACTAAAAACCATGATAATAAAAATTAACACAATGAGAAGATATTTGGCAAAATTTCCTCTTAGTGATAAGTGAGATCATTTTTAGTGACAATCACTATGATATTTATTTCACAAATTTAATTCTAACAATTTAAAATACAATAACTTGATATGAACTCCTCTCCCTGAAGTAGAAGAAAAGTTAGTGATTCTGAGAATATTATTGAATGGTAAGAAATGAATTTTTAATTTTATCAAGCTTTGGGGAAATTTTAAAATATGCTCTTCAAAGACTACAGTAGACTTAATTTAAAATATAATTAACTTACTTTTATGATGTAAATTTCAATGCATTACTTAGCATTAGTACAGTGTCTAGCACACAATAAATTGAAAATATAATGTAATTCAATTATTTTATCAGATGTTATTGTCATTTTAAAATACATTAAATAGGTTGTAATTTGTTTAGTTTTACAATTTATTTATTTTAGTCCATAAAAATGAGCTGGGATTTTTAAAATGCATTTATTGAACAAATTTTTCCTCCTTGGTCATTTATAATAAATATCAACTGTTTATTTTAGAGATAGTTTATTATGAAAAGGTAAGAAAAATCTGATATAAAGTACTAAAAGGAAGGATAAATTCTGCTAAAATATTTTTTGGGCAAATTACTCATTTAAGTTATATATTTATTTATTTATATTTAAGTTATATATATAGTCATTCTAAAATGTTTTATCTAGGATCTGAAGTAATAATATAGCCAGTACTTGTCTTGTAACAAACCAGATTCAATTCCTGGAATCCCATATAAAACCCCCAAGCCCTCCAAGTATGTTTCCTGAGTGCAGAGCTAGGAGTAACCCATGAGCACCACTTGAATGTGGCCACAGAACAAAACAAAAAAAGTTTTATCTAATGCCCAATCTTTATTTCATTTGAAATTTGTATTAGTAAGGAATTACATATTTACATTTGTGTATTTAATATTAAATTATACTTCCATGACTTTTAAATTAAAAATAGTTATTATTTCAAAAGTGATTAGACATTTCCAGGTAAGTTATGAAAACTAATTACCTTGCTAATAGTTCATTGAATTTGAAGAAGGAAAAAGCAATATTTGTGCCTCTTCTAATACAGACAGGATCTCATTGTTTACCGTATTTTCTGGCATATAAGACGACTTTTGAAACAAAAACAGTCAAACGAAAATCTGGGGTCATCTTTATACGTTTCAATATGCGGCTAAATAAAAACCATCCGGATATTGCCACAAAACGAAATTTTCAACTCGATCCTGCACCAATCACTACAAGGCTGCTCTAACTCAGTCTCCCTAATTCAGCCAATCCAAGCAGGCTTTTTATGCATGCAAATTAGACAATATTCTGTACCTGAATCTACACTGTGAAAAGTCTGCTCAGATTGGCCAGAGTCAGAGAGGAAGTCTATTACAGTAGGAATACTCCTCTGCCTAGAAAAACCTCTTATCATCCCAGTCAGTCACAAACAAGCGTTTTCTCCAAGTTCTGCATGTAATTTTCTTTTTCCAGATGATGCCATCATTGTTAATGTTCTCTTTTGGATTTCTTGTTTCTCGGTCAAGTTTATGGCATTTCCATTTGTGAAGAGACCTTCCATTTATCGTATTAATGTATGGTATGTTATGGTATGTTCATTAAAAATTTAATTTAAAAAAAAACTGGTGTTGCCTCGGAAGTGGGGGGTAGTCTTATACAGCGAATATAGGCCTAACTCTATGTTTTAACTGTAAAATTAGGGGTCGTCTTATATGCTGGAAAATATGGTATTTGTCCTTTCATATTTAAATACAAAAATAAAAAAAAACTTTCATATTATAAATCTTATAGAGATCTCAGTTGCTTCTGGTATGTGTTGAATATCATTACACTTAAAATGTAAGCTTGTAGGACTGTAGAGATAGCACAGCGGTAGGGCATTTGCCTTGCCTGCAGCTGACCCAGAAAGGACCTAGGTTCAATTCCCAGCATCCCATATGGTCCCCCTCGCATGCCAGGAGTAAGGACTAACCCTTGAACACCTCTGGGCGTGGCCCAAAAACCAAGAACCAAAAACAAAAGTAAGCTTGTAAATGTAAGTTGTACAATATTATACTAATTCTATAATAAATTGTAAGATTTAGATCCACTTTTAAATATTTTAGTATCTGCATAATGTTGAGTGATTTATTAACCATTTTGTAAGATGGGGATAACAATATCTACTTGAACCAAAGAGATAATACAATGGACAGGATGCTTTCCTGAAATTGCCTAGATTCAATCTCTAGTATTCCATATGGTCCCTTGAGCACACCAGAAATTCTAGAGTGCAGAACCAAGAGTAACCCTTAGCACTACTGGATGTGTCCCTCAAACAAAGAAACAAATAGTCTCTAATTCTAACTCATAGTTTCATGGTTAAAAATTAAATTTAGTAAGGCATGAAATATACTAAGCACAGTACTTGGAATATAATAAGCTTTAATGTTTCTCTTTTTCAATGACTTCAAGAAGAAAGTCTGATGTAGAAATGCAAAACCCATAAATACACTGTGTAAATACTGCTTTTTAAGTGAGCCTCTATATTTAATTTATTTTAATTGATATATTATTTCAATATTCTTTCCTTGTTTTATTTTGCATTTAGATTGTTTTCAACAATGTACATAACTACATCATTAAAACATATTTTATATGCAAACACACCAAAACTATATATATACTTGCTTGATAACCAAAAACTGGAGAGAAAAGATCAGGAAGAAAAGAAATGAGTGCTTATCATACTAGTGTATCTAATATGTGAAACTATAAAATATAAATGAATGCCAGAATGACACTATAGTTAAAAATCAGTAGGACAAAACCCAGTAGTCTTTTATTTCTTATCTATACACTTACAGTGTCATTTATAACACATATGAATTTATATGAATATTTTATTTAAGCCAAACTTTCTTTAAAAATATTTCTGTTTTATATAACTCAAGAATGTTAGCATTGATATTCAGTGCTTCATCTTAAATGCATTCAGCCCAAGATAAATCTAAACTAAAAATTATTTGCAGCTGTTCATTTAAATGTCTACCCTGGAAAGGGATATAAACATGTATAGTTGGCCAGCACAAGTCACTGTACGAATGGGAATATTTTGTTTTTATTTTTGTTTTGTTTGGGGGCCACACCCTGTGATGCTCAGGGGTTACTCCTTGCTATGCACTTGGAAGTTTTTCCCTGCTTGGGAACATAGAAGATGCCAGGGGGATCCAACTGAGGTCCGTTCTGGATCAGCCACATGCAAGGCAAATGCCCTTCCACTGTGTCACCACTCCATCCTTGAATGGAAATATTTTTAAGGTAAGAATATCCATATAAAAGAAAGGTACATAGGTATTAGAAACTGAAATATTGGGAGCCGGGCGGTGGCGCTAAAGGTAAGGTGCCTGCCTTGCCTGCACTAGCCTTGGACGGACCACGGTTCGATCCCCCGGTGTCCCATATGGTCCCCCAAGCCAGGAGCAACTTCTGAGCACATAGCCAGGAGTAACCCCTGAGCCTTACCGGGAGTGACCCAAAAACCAAAAACCAAAAAAAAAAAAAAAAAAAAAAAAGAAACTGAAATATTTTGTTCCACATATAAAAATTATATGCTTAAATTGCATATATGCATCAGAAGACAAAATGAAAGCAAACCAAAAGAATACCTTACAAGTAGAAGTATATCAGGATTGTTTTTAAAAGTTTAAAAAATAAGTGTATATTTTAATTTTGATAACACAGAAAAGTAAATGTAAGTTTTGAATTTGATAAATAATCACCAAAGGATTTTCTGAGTATGTGTATTCAAATAATGATAAATAGGGGTTTTTTTCTTTCTGGTTTTTGGGCCAGATCTGGTGATGCTCAGGGGTTTCTCCTGGCTATGCGCTCAGAAATCGCTCCTTGCTTGGGGGACCATATGGGAGGGTAGGGAATCAAAATGCTGTCCGTCCTAAGCTAGCATGCACAAGGCAAATGCCCTACCACCCGTGCCAAGACTCCAGCCTCAATAAATAGGTATTTTAACTTAAATTGCATAGTCTCTAACTCTAATTCATAGTTTCATGATTAAAAGTTAAATACAAGAAGGCATTAAATATACTAAGCACAGTACTTGGAATATAATAATAAGCTTTGATATTCTTTTTCAATCACTTCAAGAAGAAAGTCTGATGTAGAAATGCAAAACCCATAAATACACTGTGTAAATACTGCTTTTTAAGTGAGTCTCTATATTTAATTTATTTACAAAACTATAAAAAAATTCACTAAATTCACTAAAAAAATTCATAAAATCATAAACATTTAAATTAATACTGAGATAAACAATCTGCCTCGTTTCACGTAAACTACACATATTTAAATGGCTCTCTTACAAAAAAAATTAAATAAAATAAAGCAAGGGGGGCAGAGAGATAGCACAGCGGTAGGGCATTTGCCTTGCACACATTTGCCTTGCATGCAGTGGATCCAGGACAGACAGTGGTTCAAATCCCAGCATCCCAAATGATCCTCCCCGTGCGTGCCAGGAGCAATTTCTGATCTCATAGCCAGGAGTAACCTCTGAGCACTGCCAGGTGTGACCTTAATACCAAAAAAATAAAACGAAAAAAATGGCTCTATTAGATGGAAATGACATATTGATTATAGTATTTTATATTTTATGAAACTGGTTTTCAAATAAAACAAGGTTATTAGAAACTTTAAAGTTATCCTGAAATATTTTCTTGAGGAGCAAAGAACTATGCAAATGCCTCTACATTTAAGTTGAAAATGTCACATGTTCCATAATCTCAATAATATTTCTTTCAATTAAGAAATATAGCATATCCATATATTCTTATATTAATTTTATTTTATTGTTTTAAGAATGAATCATTTATTCTTAATTCCCCTTCAGAATCATACTTCCATATGTGTTTTTTCAAAACAAATGCTGCAACTTTGTTTATAAAAACATGTATTCTAAACTCTTGTAAGTAAAATTAAGCAGATTAGTAAATAAATCAAAGATTAGATTGAAACCCATACAAGGGTGAGATATTTATGAATATACAGACATATTTAAAATATATATAACTTAATAATGAGGTAATTGTATAAGGTGTCACGTAATTCATACAGTACACATTTTAAACCTATAAACTTTTATTTTCCCTTCATTTCATATATATATAAATATATGTGTGTGAATTTTGTATCCATAATATCTAAAATAAATCATAACATTTAATAAATTCAAATATAGAAAATGCACTCATTTATTTTTATATAATTATGACTTAAATTTATTCTGAAAGATAATGGAAACTATTTTGTACACACATTCTTGCACTTATGTCGGCATTGATTGGTTTGGATTTAATAAAAAAAATTTGTTTTCACGGATAGGCAAGAAACACTATTGTTCTGAAATAAAGAAGTAAAACTAATTCACAATTCTTTCTGTTAGGAGTCCAACACTACTCAACTAGCAAAAGCTGAATCCTTACAGTGTTTCTGGAATAAACAATAAATAATTTTTCCTCAACTTCTTATGCTTTGATTCACCAAAGCTTTTTAGTGGTTAGACTGTCCACCTTTGGATAGCTCCACACTACCACTGCAGCCATCAGCCACAGGCAGTTTTCAAGTGAATGTCTTTGAAAGTCTTGAGATCCTTATTTATATCTGCTCCCTTTTTGTTTGGTTTCTTTCCAGCTCTATATCTGGTTTCCAGTGTAGGGGTTATAAGTCCACAGAACTGAGTGGAACTTACTTTGTCAATCAAAGACGCTACAGAGAAGCCTTGGCAAATATAAAGGGAGGAGTCTAGAATACTTTTCACATCGTTTTAAATATTTAATAATTGAATGTGAATTAAAAAGTAAGGTTATTTACTGGGAGGGGGATGTCCAAATCAAGGGAGTTAGTGTGTACATTCGCAGCAATGTTCTAAATTTTTCTCAACAGTGATTTTCAAAGCAGCATTAAATATGCACTAAAATCATTCAGAAAGTGTTCCATGCTTAATAATTGCTAACTAAACTGTACCACAAAATACAATGCTTTTTCTATGTCTTTAAATTTTCTTTCCAAAGAAAATAATGAAGGAAACATGTCATCTTTTCTAAATCTTAATATGTGAGGTAGTTAAAATTAAAAGGAAAATGTTTTATCTAATGCCTATAACATTTTAAGATTATGTGCAAAAGGTTAACGGAATTAGCACAGTATAAGTTTAAAAGGTAGAACATAAAAATACATTTTTCGGTTGAGTTTTAAATGTAGTGCAAAATAAGAATGCATTTTAGATGGCTCCCTCACTGAAGGATTATTATAGGACCATCATTGCCATGGTACTTTGTAGCAAATATAAATCTACATTTAATATATACACAAGTTCACTTTTTACTTATGTATTCTCACATTTATTTGTTGACACACCAAATTTAATTTTGATGGAAAGCATGGGAAGTATTTCATTACTTATATATCTATGAATATATATGTTAATGTACACAACATATAGTTCATTATTCTTGACTATGAAGGCTTATATCCATTGACGTTGTCAATTTTTATCTCATTACCTGTCCCTGCTTACTGTGGGTGCTAATAGTATATTTCCATGGAGTTTGCATGTGCTGCGATGTAAATTCTGACATTGCTAGTGTCAGTCACTAATCTACCTCATTCACTTCATGTCAAGATGATACATCATAAAGCTCAACAACTGTCATTTCAGCTTTAAATAGATCTACATATCTCAACTTCACAATTAATATTTTTTGTTTAGAATATTGTTACTTTTTTAAACAATATGTGCAAAGAACTCATCTAATACAATCAATACAGTTTGATTTTGGCTACTTAAAAATATTTTTCTGAAAATTAAGCAAAAAGAACAATAGTTCTAAATGAATAATGAAACAATTATAGAAGGAAAATTGATTAAAATTGCACTTTGAAAACTTTAAGAATTGACATTTTACACATTTTGAATTTTATTTAAAATTATTTTAATTGAAAAATATTACAATATTTAAAATATTTAATATTTATTTTTAATATTTAAATATTGCAATATTTAAAATATGTGCATTAATTATGATGACACTATTTCAAGTTGAATCATCTCAAATTTATTTTGTCTGGAGTTATTCTGGACATACCTTTGACTTCTAACCAGATCTATATACTGTGAAAAATAATTTTTTGGCCACACTCAAAGATGCTCAAACTTATTCTGGAATCTTCTTCACTCAGGAATAACTTCTGGATCATCTTGAGGGACCATACATAGTGCTAGGTGTCTAACGTAGGTTGGCTATATAGAAGGCAGCACCCTTTGGCTATATTATTACTCTGGCACCTGTCCTTTTAATGTAGCTTTCTTTTTCTTGATTCCACTTCTTAGTAGCTTTCCATTTTCCTTGTTAATATGTTTTCTATTTGTGTGTGTGTGTGTGTGTGTGTGTATGTGTGTATGTGTTGTTTGCTTCCTTACGCTTCTTTCTATGCTGACTTTATCTCTATTCTCTTGTGTTATATGATTACTTGGGCATATAATAAAATATTTTAAATATGTGTAATGAAACAATTCTATTCTTTCTCTTTTAAACTATAAATATATCCAGTTTTATACCATTGCTGAGTTGAATATAGACCTTTTATCTCTTCCTTTTCTAACTTTTTCCCTCTTTTTTAGTGTCCCTTTCAAATTTATTCCCCTGTCCTAATAATCAACAGTTTTATATTATTTGCTTTATTCTTATTGTTCCAAATATGTTTTAATTTCACCTCTATATCCCTGAACATTCTCAAAAGCCAACTGAATTCCAATTTGAAGAACTCTAATGAGGAAATCACTAATGATAAAATGGACACTAATACTAATGATAAAATAGACACTAATATTAATGATAAAATTGATATTAATGATAAAAATTCCCTGAATTTAAAACAGACTTTAAAAAGAAAGCAAATAAATTATTTAAATACCCACACTATTTAAGTCACTTACAAAGAAAGGTAAGTTTATGGAGATAAAATATCAGTTAAGTGATATATGAAAGAATTCACTTTAAAATGACGAGATTTCTATAAATAGAATATAGAATTACAAGAAAGAATGTAAACATATAGTTTAGATGCCATGTCATATCAGACTTTTTCTTCTATGTATTTCCAACTTTTTTGAAATATTTTGACTAACAGAGAAGACCTGCGGAAGTCATAATGCTTATGACAGTTTATTCCAAGGTTTGAAAACGTTATCAAGTTACTATACTGTAGAAACATACCTTTATATATAAATTGTAATTTATATATCTTTTCAAATCTAATAATTTGTCTTTGTAAACTGAGTTTAACGTCCAAAGCTAAAGTTTGTGACTTTCTATTTAGCTTCTATATTTCTTCTATATTTTATCTTTCTCAAACAAAATATGTGTTATACGCAAACAAGGTGGGCATCTTTCATTTTCTCTTTCTATCCAGTTTCTGATTTCTCCCTTTCTCCTTCTATAGATACAAAGTCCAGAGCCTTTTTAAGGTAAGAAATAATCATTAGAAAAATAATTAATATCTCCATTTGTCTTTCAAAATTATGATCAAATATTTAGGGAAATGCAGAAAATATTTACGTGAATACTTACGTAATTGTTCTTTTATCCTCTGTGATATGATGATCTATGACTACCTGCTCCTATAGCATTTCTGAAATTAACTTACCATCTTAATTTTTTATTTTATTTTTATATGGCATTTCTTTTGATGCATTAAGCCTAATCCTACTTATTTGATAGGGTTGTGATAATTTAAGTATGTAACCTCCAAAATCCTCATCCCTTTGCACCTACTTATAATCAAGCCTTCACCTGTTTATTCACCAAGATCATAAAGCTCAAAACATTACAGGACACTATGTATTTCACGCTGCTCTCTATCTCACAAAAATAACTTTCCTTTTGAATAGAACTTTCAATAGAAGCATGCTTTTCTATCTATTGATCCAAATAATTTCAGTAATCTATTTTAAGCCTAACAAAATGTATTTAAATCACAAGTTTTTGCAACTCAGTTGTTGCTATGTATAGAATTATGTCTAACAACCTAACTCTGAAAATCAAAACCCATTAGAAAACTTGAGCATAAATTGTTAACAAATATTGATATGGTTTTACTTGATGATTTTGTCTATATATGCTGATTTTATTGCTTTTAAAGTTAAAAGTATGATGAAGGCACTGCGACCCCTCAAAATATATAGATAATACTGTATGTGCTTGACAGATTAAAAATGCTTTGGAGGAGCTGAATTCATCAAATTAGTTAAAGTGTTTGGGGGTGAAATAAATTTCTGATATCAAGAGAGGAAATAGCATAACCTTATGTGAATTGCCATCTTATGTGTCTGGACAAATTATATCCTGAAAGGTACTTTCATTTCACTTCAAATATTGCATTTCATTTCAAATATCCTGGGTTATAAATATAAATATGGAACTACATGTTTCTTTGTTATAACATTTCCTTAGAATCAAAATCATGGAAACAAAAATCTGTGACTAAAGTTAACTTATAATGTGAGAAAATAAAATCTAAGTGGCCAATAAATTATGTCTTAAGTTAGAGACAATAGGAATTATTTGATGGATATTTGGATATCAACGTAAGTGAAAACTTAATATTTAGTTCTGCCCACCCTCCACCACAACAAACAATGCTCAAAGAAGGTTCAGATCTTTCTTTTTGCAGTGGCTCATTCCTTGCCTGCACCTAAATACAAAGCGAGAGGCTGACCATTTCAGATATCTCTTGGTCTGGAACTGAATTTTTGCAGTAAGCAAAATCATTGCTACAATCTTTTTTTGCATTACTTTTAAAGAATATTCAATAATAATTCCAAAATATTCAATCATAAATATTTAATTTATTTACTCTGAAATTACTTGAGTGTTTTACTCAGTTTTTACTGGTGTAAATTATCTCTTGATCATTTCTGGTCATCAGATATTTAAAGAACTACAAAATGCCATATCAACCATGCTTACAACATTGGACTTGCTTACAACATGCTTACAAGATCGATGTCTAGAAAAAATGTCCAAGTTTTGGCTTTCATAACAAAAATAAAAGCTGGTTTTTTGGGTGTCTGTTGGTAGAGGCCTTTGGATTGGTCCTCATAGTGCCTTCTAATTATATGTCTTTCTATTGATTCCTTTGGTTTACATGTTAAAAAGATGTTTCCCCATTGCTCATCTGGCTTTTCCCCCTCCCCTTAGGGGTGGGCTGTTTTTCCCAATTAAGGCAGCCTTGGAGGCCTGGAGGAGAAGCTGCCATGTTGGCTCATGGTTCCACCGGGTAGAGTGACTGGCTTGTGGGTGAACAGCTTCAAGTGTGAGTTTCTGGCCTGTTATACCTTCCCAATTGTGTGTGGATTATTTCCTGAGTGAGAATTGCTGCTTCTCTTGTTCTACCCAGACTAGGGCTCTATCTTTCTTAGGCCACTATAAAGCACTTCTATGATATTAAGCATTGAATGAAACATTCTCACTGGTCTCATTTTTATACATGGACCCAGTGATTTCTATCATTGACATAAAATTATATAAATATTAAATACTGTTAGAGCATATCTCTAATTCTATGTTCAAACCAAATATTAACATTAGTGGTCAGGATAAACTATGCTTCTATTAGCATGGGTTCATTGTTATTCATAAATTTAACATGGCCGTGTGTCTGTTTAAATGTAAAATTAACTATATAAAAATTTGAAGTAGAACTAAAACAACATAGATACTTTGGGGGTAAATATAATTGGACTAAAATATTAAAAATGAAGCTAGAGAATTTGTGATATGTGATCTGTAATTATGTTACCCCAGTAATCTCTATGGGGTACATTTTTTAATTTTTCTTATAGCTAGACCTAGCCACCATGAGCACAATATCACAAATATTTGTTCACTAACGTCTTTTGCTCAGTAAATAGCAGCTGATAAATTTCTTAGGCAAGTATCACATTTTCTGAAATCCAGGACAAGAGGAAGAATCTGAGTAACTCAGTTGAAATAAAACAAAACTATCTCATATAATCATATCTCATAAGCATAATCTCATATAATATATATCTCATATAATCATTTGCAAAAGTTTTTTTTTTTCAAAGTCTCTAACCTTTTCTGGTTGTGGGATGTTTCTTGCAAGTTCAGTGTTTACACGTAATTTGAACTAAAGGTTTTTGGTTCTTTCTAGGGCATCTTGAATGAAACAAAAGTATCTGATACTTGAGATCAGATCTAGTCTGCAGTGAGTGAAGCGCTATAATGACAGTATTAAGGTTTTGCTCCACAACAGACTCTGTGGAAGGCTGCAAAGGCAACTCCAGCAAGGCTGGAAGACATAACGTTTATCTTTATTTAAGGTGACAAAAACTTAAACATATCTTTCAGTACTGTCTCTTCTTTGCTCACACAGATAGACTGTATATCAGCAATCTGGGACACCAAAGTTATTTAAAGCTATTATTTAGTACCATAATAAGTAGTAATTTTAAACACAAGGTAAAATCACCACATTGTCTTTGTTTACTACTGATGTTAATTTTAAGCTGACGTTGCACGTGCTCCCCAAAAAGGCAGCCTATGATGTGTGTATCATTAAACTGTCAACTATGCCTTGAGTTGGAAATAATTCACACTACACTTCTTACAGCTATCACTTATTTTCTATCAGTCAAAAAAAAAAAAATCCAGAATCGTTTTAATTGTGTCTGTGCTATTTTTTCTATAACTGTTTTCATGCATTTTCCTGGCCTTTTAATTGCGGTTTAATAGTGGGTCATTAACACATGAAGGGGTGTTAGAAGAACATTTGAAGTCCTCTTGACTTCTACCAAAGTTGACACTTCAATAGGCTAGAGTAATTTCAGCTATTCATATTATTTAATAGTGACCTATGGCAAATGTGGACACCATGTCATTTTACAAATTGACTGTAATATTAACTAGAAAGGCAGAGTAAAATGAAACTGGTTATAATTAGAATATAACTGCTTACAGTATTACGTCAGCTAGGATAAAATAATCTCAAATGATTAAATTGGTTTCAATTATTAAGAATCAGTTTAATGTACCCACTGTTCTGATTTTTACATTTCTCTTTTTGTGTGCATTACATGTCACTTCATACAATTTATGAATTTGATTCATCTTGGTAAAACAGGAATTATAGGAGTTTAATTAAGTATTAAAAGACTTCACATTATTCTCCTGAATTCTAAATTAGTTGTAGAAACTAGTCAGAGTGCATGCTACATATGATTCAGGATCATTTCAATTAACTCTTATCTATTAAGCAACCCAACATCCCATTACCTTGTAAATATATGTAGTATGTCAGTAGCCTTCAAAAAATGTATTTTAATCACATAATTATCACTTCTTTTCCAACTTGTTCTTGCATCATTTTCATCAATATCACTTTTTTTCAATATAAAAATTTAATTATATTTCCAAATCTAAAGGATTATCCATGTTTAGGCTCTGTACTCTTGCTAGCAGGGCTGGCTTGCCAGACATTTACAATTGTCAGCCTTGGGGCTGGAGAGTTAACATGGAGGTAAGGCATTTGCTTTGCATGCAGAAGGTTGGGTGTTAGAATCTCAGCATCCATATGGTCCCCCTGAGCCTGCCAGGGGGCGATTTCTGAGTGTAGAACCAGGAGTAACCCCTGAGCACTGCCAGGTGTGACCCAAAAGCCAAAAACCAAAACCAAAACCAAAACAACAACAACAAAACAATTGTGCAGTCTTATCACACTCAGATCTTTCAGTTGGTTTTAACTATCAGCTCATGCTATATTTACATATGTTGAGTAAATTAAAAAGACTCTTGCATTTTAATTTCATATGGGTCTTACAAATTATGTAGTCAACTCTAATTGAGAAATACAATATAAAAGAATAGTAGTTTTTCACCTTTAGCCCAAAATCAGCCATTTTAAATATAATTTTCTGTGACTGTTTTTCTTACTTTTTTGTGTTGGACCTACATATGAGAGTGCTCAGAGTTTACTCCTTACTCTATACTCAGGGTCATTCCTGGTGATGTTAGGGTTCTATATGGGGTACCTGGAATTAAACCAAAATGTATCATAGGCAAGGCAAGTGCTTTATCTGCTGTCCTATCTCTTGATTTACTTGATTTCTAAAGTGGATACTTCCTGACGATGCACATTCAGGAAATTTTCCCACATTGGATGATGTATAAAAGGAACACCATTATTTTGTGATCTTCGTAGTATCCTCAGATCTCTGTATGTGCTTTATTTTGTTTTTGTTTTTGGTTTTGTTTGAGGGCCACACCTGGCGGTGCTCAAGGGTTATTATGATTCTGTGCTCAGAAATCATCCTGGCCGCTCGAGGAACATATGGGATGCTTAGAATTGAACGTAGGTCCTTCAAAGGTTGGCCACTTGCAAGGCAAACACCCTACCTTCTGTGCTGTGTCTCCAGGCCCCAATTCCCTGTAGAAGTTTGTGTATAGTGTATGTTTTTTGTGTGTTTCTAAGTGTGTATACATGCTATATATTTTCAGTACTTCCCCACCCACCAATCATAGAAGCTTATATAAACACTGCTAATGTTAAGTGAATAATTTGAAACTTTATCAGTTTGATCATATAAGTAGGCATAATACCATATTAAGAATTAAAATCAGGCCCGGAGAGATAGCACAGCGGCGTTTGCCTTGCAAGCAGACGATTTAGGACCAAAGGTGCTTGGTTCGAATTCCGGTGTCCCAATGGTCCACAGTGCCTGCCAGGAGCTATTTGTGAGCAGACAGGCCAGGAGTATCTCCTGAGCAACCAGAAGCACCGTCGGGTGTGGCCCCAAAAACCAAAAAAGAAAAAAAAAATGAATTAAAATCAATTATGAAACAACAGAGAGCCTAGATAAAAAATAGGTATGTGCTATGAAGGGTTTTCTTTTAGCTTTATTCCTAAAGTTTAATAGTGATTTCTAAGAACCCATATCAATCTCAAATACATACACAAATTAAACTGAAACTACTGTCTTAAAAACTTAGATTTTATGCCAAATAAAGTGACTTTATAGGACTTGGGGACCACGTTTTCTTCTATCAGCATCATTTTAGTTGGTGAATTTTATCAAATAGACCATTTTCTTAAACAATAATAACACTTTTTCAACTGCTAACATTGAAACAAAAATAATGTATCCAACAATTTTCTATAATAAGTCGTCTCTTTTTAATAATTAAAGCTAAAATGTAAAAACAAAAATATTCAGGGCACTACAAGATCAACTGGGTCTAAAAGAGAAAATATTTTTTCTAAATAGAATGAAGTTTTATATAGAGAGATTTATATATACGTTTTAAATTACTGAAGACTTGAAAAAATGCCTTGAATCAGTTCTATGCCTTGAATCATTTCCATTTTTTCCAAAGAAACTGGAGTTCTTAATATTACATAATTGTAATTAATTGATATTTGCATTTTAATATTATTTATTACACTTTAATAAAAATGTAATAAAAATAATTTAATAAAAATGTAATAAAAATCTATTGCTTGAAACAATATAATCACTGGACTACAATTATCTTTATTTCTATTAGAAATATCAATATGGAATTTTCAGTTATATATTACAAATACCAAGATATACCTGGGACAATAGTAAACACAGGTAATATATGAACATTTGCATTAGCAGGAAATTTTGAAAGATTCATCTAGTATTCTTGCAATGTATTGTGTGATTTTGAAACATCTGTGTCTAATACATTTGCAGTTTGGTTTAGATTCTTTTCTATATTTATGTGTGACATCTTGAATGACATATATTTAACTTTCCAGAATCATATATATCATAATATATCACAAACAGCATCATTAACATTTCAAATAAGGGTTACTTCTGTATTCATGAATTAGAATTTAATAGTAGATTAAATGTAATTGCAAGTGCATTCTCATAATAGTGTTACAGAGTTGTCAGTTAAATGTTATTAATGGAAAGTTTAATCTTCTATGAGTTCATAGACAATGTTAAATTTCAAATTCCAAGGTTTATACTAAGGCCAACCATATGATTTATTATACTATTTTTAAAACCTCAGTTTATTTGGTAATAAAATGGGCCAAAGCCACTCATTTTCTCTAATGATTGGGATGATTAAAAATTGCTTTCAAGTAATAGAATAAGAGATTGCAATATCTAATTACTAGCAGTAGAGTACTTAATTGGCATTAAAATATTATGTTAAAATATATTTGATTCAAATAAAAAAATTGACATATTAACAATATCTGATTTTTTTTACTCCTCTAGTTTTCATTGTACCTGTGCTTAATGATTTTTTAGTAAGGTGTTTGTTCTTAATGTAATATTATTCTACATCTCTATGCACAGGACTCCTGACAGTTATTAGCACTCAGTTGTTTCTTTTTCTCACCCATTCTAGAGTATACTGCATAAGTGAGCTTGCCTGAAGTGTTCCCAATTCTGATGGCAAGATCTGATCTGGAATGCAGACATACTTCACCATTGATGCATTAGAAACTAGTAGCAGCGATGGCTTGTAGTCTCTGATGGCTAAGTGAAGCCAAAGTAGACTGTCATAAACTACCAAATATTTGGGTATTTAGGAATTTTTCATATTTGTTAATATTGCTGGAGTCATTGATTTTGCACTTTTGTGCTGAGATATGATAAACCTTAGAGCCTGAGAGATTGAACCACAATCAAGATCTGATAGATACTGACCAACAAAGGTGAGCAAATAAAGCTCTAACCTGAATCTATTTCTGTGTCTGGAGTGCAATATTTTGAGAGGAAATAAGGAGCAAATTTATTGATATTCAGTAGGAATGTACTGATAAGTATTAAAGTTTATAAGGCAAAATTTATATCTGTTTCAATTAAGTCCATGGCTTTCTTATTTACAGCCATAAATGCTCCTGAGTTTCTTCACACAGAAATAAATATACCAATGACCAGAATTCATGAATCACCTGTGATAAGGGATTCTATGATTCCAACTAACTCATTTAGAAATATAATTCAGAAAAAGGAGCAATTTATTACTAAGACAAATAAAGGCACAAAAACAATATGTACACATTTCCATGCACTAATTTCAGTAGAATGACAGAAATCTTGAGCAGAAGAACCTATATATTCTGTAAAAAGAAATGGCATGTTTAACTTTTCCCTGGAAGAAAAGAAGTAGTTTCATGACCTCATGAGAATTCAAGAAATAAAAAGAATCTCTTCACTAAATAGTTTTGGAACCGAAAAGAATTAAACTATGCTTTTATTTTAGCCTCTCACAAAGCTAAACTACAAAGGAGAGATAGTATAAATATAAGAATGGAAAATATAAAACTTAAAAAAAATCTCTGATATAGGTAAAGGAAATGTTTGTTGAATTTTTGACATATAGGGCATAAGCAACAAAATAAAAAACAATTGGAATGACATAAAAAAGCTTCTTATAATGATTTAATGGAAACAATTACTCATATTATTCAGTAGTAAAAATTAATAACTTAATTTGAAAATAGGCAATGAACCCCTTTAGATACTTTATCTGGAGAAGATATATGAATATCAGAAGTAAATGAAAAAATGCTCAAACCCATTAATCATAAGATGGATAGAAGTCAAAATCACAATGAGGTATCACTTTATGCCTGCTGAATTGATTCAAATAAATTTGCAAATTGTTATAGTCATGATGAATAATAATACAAAGTTCAGAAAATAGAACTGCTATGTGATACAGCCATTGCTGTACTGTCATATTTTAATTAGAAACACAATGTTAATAAGAGATGAATCTCTATGTCTATAACTGCATTGACACATATCTTTTGACAAATAAACATAAAAGGATATAGATCTGGTGATTATATATGCATATATAATGAGTTACTTTTTAATCATCATAAAAGGGAATTTTGTCTCTTGTGGCAGCATTGATGGAAATTGATGCTGTTGTCCTAAGTAAAATATATCAAGGATAAGAAAATACTGTATCTTTTACTTAAAGTAGAATCTAAGTAAAATACAAAAAGTAAAATTTTTAAAGAGGTCAAAACTGTTATTATCTATCAGGTGCTGAGAGGAATGGATCCAGATGTTCTACAGGTATAAACTTCTAGTCATGAAAGAAATACATAGTACGGATATAATGTACAGTATAACTATTTCAAATATTGCTACATATCATTTTAAAGCTGTTAAAGAAGTAAATACAAATCATAAGAGAAATACATATTACTATTATAGATGAAAATGTTGACACACTGATGTCATCATACTTAAACTTAAATAGGATTTTTATTATAACAACACACACACACACACCTGGTCCTTTGATCCAGAGAAGAATACCATCTCTGTCTCCAAGGCTTTTACAAATATTCTTGAAAATGTATGATAGAATAATGACAGCTAGTCTATTTGCAAGACAAACCAAAACACAAGGAATTCATGGATGTTATCCTCACAATCTATTATATTCTTCTTTGATGAAGTTATTCATTCAGAACTCCAAGCTTGATACTTGCCAACACAACAATTCCCACCTTCACCCCACCCCACCTGCACTTCAAGTGCCGTTAAGTATAGTCCTGGAGATTCTCAAACACTTTCAGACAGACCCGTATGGTATCTAGCACTGCTGGCTTGAGTAATGCTTCAACATAAAGCCTAATATTGAGCCGTCTGGCTTGAGTAGTCAATTAATGATGAGAGAGAATTGGTTTCCAGATACCTTGGCATTTACTGAAAAGTCACTAAATCTGGAAATAAAAAGCCAGGAGTAAATCCTGAGCATTGCGAAGTGTGGCCCAAAACAAAAAATAAAATAAAATAGTATGGTTACAAGTAATTTTGAAAATGTATGCAAGTTGGGGGCTGGAGTGACAGTATAGAGAGCATTTGCCTTGCATACAGTCAATCTGGGCTTGATTCCTGGCATTCCATATGGTTTCCAAGCATTGCCAGGAATAACCCCTGAGCACAAAGTCAAGAGTAACCCCTGTGCACTGCCGGATGTGACCCCCAAAAAACAATAATAACGCAAAAAGAAAATTTATGGAAGCATTTTTATAAAATATCATGTATCTCCTGTGATACCATTATGACTCTGTGCTCAACTGTAAGATGATTAGAGAAGATTGTTAGAAATGAAAAGTAAAGGATTCTGATGACATCTGAAATGCCAACAATATTTCTTTTAGAACTGAAGTTGAAAAGGATCTCTTGACAGGGAAATCAGCTCTCCAGCACTGGACTGAGGTAGGAGGAGTGCCTTTGACCGCAATGATGGGGGATAATTTCTACCTGGCCTTGGGCTCAGTGAATTCTTTTAAAAGTGACACCTGGAGCTACTTCCTGATCCCAGTGTAAATCAAAGAACACTGGGGAAAAAGTAAAATTTCGTATAGAATAAAAACCCCATTACAACACGGAGTAAGAATCATACTTCAAGTGTGGCAATAGGGAAACAACACAGGATAACAGTATGCATAGAGAATGAAGATGGCAGCTCTGATGACCAAAAAAATACCAACCACCTAATTAACCTCTCAGATAAGAAGTTTAGAATAGAAATATAGAGGTTGTTGTTAGAACTCAAAAAAACATAGATGGATCTGAACAGACCACAAATATAGAAATCAGAAAACTCCAAACTGAAATAATAGGACTGCAAAATGTAGTAGAGTTAATGCAAAACTCTATGGAAAGCCTATCCAGTAACAGCAGCTGAAAACAGAATTAATGAGCTGGAAGATGAGATGCATAATAACTCCATACAGCAGAAGAGATTGTAAAAGAACCTCAAAGCAAATGATCAGAAAATGGAAAAAATACTCAAAGATTTTGAACAGATGAAAATAGAAATGTTCTATAATTCAACAGAAACAACATAAGAAACATTGGAGTCCCAGAAACCCAGGAAGAAAATACCCAGGAAGAATTAACAGTCAAGAATATCATTACAGAGAAACTCTCAGAGATAAAGACTGCATACAACCAAATCCTGCATGCCAGCTAATAAAGACCCAAAGAAAAGCACCCCAAGACACATCCTAGTCACAATGACAAATCCCACAGATAAAGATATAATACTGAAAGCAGCAAGATCCAAAAGAGAAATTACATGCAAAGGAGCATCCTTAAGATTTACAGCAGACATGCCACAAGAAACTTTCAAGGCCAGAAGGTGGGATATTGTGGCAAGACTGAATGAAATGGATGCTTCACCTAGAATACTGCACCTGGTCTGACTCATGTTCAGGTTTGAAGGAAAGATACATAGGCTTCATGGGTAAGCAACAGCTCAGACACTTTACAGATGCAAAACCAGCCTTAAAGGAGAAACTGAAAGGTCTAATTTAAGACAAGACTTACCAACAGACACACCAATTTATACACAAAGATGACATTAAATTCCATGGCAATCATCTCCCTCAATGTCAATAGACTAAATGCACCAATTAAGAGACAGAGAGGTGAAATGAATCAAAAAGATGAATCCAAACTTCTGCTGCATACACAAAACACACATGACTCAAAATAGACAACATAGACTCAAAAACAAAGGCTGGAGGAAAATTATCCAAGCAAACAACACCCATTAAAAAGCTGGGGTGGCCATATTAATATTAGATGACACAAACGTTAGACTCAGACAAGTTGTACTAATCAAGGGATATGTGCAACAGGAAGAAATTGCATTACTAAACATATATGCACCCAAAAAGAGATCACAAGATATCTAAAACAATTATTGACAAATTCAAAAGAGGACATCAATAACAACACAATAATTGTGGGAGACCTCAACATGGCCTGTCAACACTTGATAGGTCAACCAGACTTAAACCCAGACCTGAAAAAAAAATGGAAGAAAGAGGCCTAGTGATATATTTATATGTATATATATATATCTATATGTATAGATATAGATATAGATATATAGATATATGTGTGTGTGTGTGTGTGGTGTGTGATATGACACTCCATTCCCAGAAACCTGGATACACATTCTTCTACAGTGTACATAGACCACATGCTGGCAAATAAAACACCTCCATAAAATCCAAAGGATAGAAATTGTACCTTCGCTGACCACAAGGCTCTAAAATTAGATGTGAACTACAAAGTGACACAGAAGAAAAACTTTAACAACTGAAAATTAAACAGTTTAGTACTGAACAATCAGTGAGTCTGAGGTAAAATCAAAGAGGAAATCAAAACTTTTCTGGAAACAAATGACAAGGAAGACACAAACTATCAGAATCTATGGGACATAGCAAAAGCAGTAGGGAGAGGAAAATGTATAGCTTTTCAAGCACATATTAGGAAAGAAGAAGGGGCATACCTGAATAGCTTAACGAAGCAACTTATAAAATTAGAAGATGATCTAGAAAATTGTGGTGAATTTCTAAGCTCTGCCCTCAAATTAAACTACATGATTATACACATGGTTTGGGTGAAGTTCTAATACATTTGAACAATTCTTGCAAATACTACAAAATTTTTTCTAAAATATCATTAAAATTGTATTGACTTTAGTGAAAACTAGATAATTACTATCCTAATTATATTTATTTTATATTATAAACATGATAAATACATTACAATCTTATTTTAATAGGATTTATTAATATTTAGAACATTTTTGGGATTAAATACTTTGCTTTTAATATATTTTTTAAATTTTTTTTCATACTTTTTCTGGTATATAGAAATAAAGTTGACTAGGGGAGCAATCAGATCATATCTGGTAGAACACAGAAAGGCAGTACTTCTTTCTATGTGCTCAGAGATCACTCCTTACACTGCTCAGGGAACCATATGCAGTTTCTTGGAATTAAGCAGTGAGGGCTACCAGTAATTAATGTTTTATATTGATTTATATAACATGATTTTGATAAATTTGCTATATGTTTTATTTTAGTCTGTTTTTTTATATCATGGCACAAAGATAAAACATACCAGTACAGACTTCTAGGCATGGTATTTTAAGTAATGTGATTTAAAATGTGAATTCAATTTTATAAATAAAACTTTAAAAAAGTATTTTGTTTTATGATTAATTTATCTGTTAGACTGTGAATTACAAGTTTAGTATAAAGTTGTTTAGAATATTACTTTTAACCTCATGATTTGTGTAACATTGTGATAATTTCTTTTATTGCACTTATAATATCAATAATTGTGTTCTTAAATTGTTTTTAATGAGTCTATCTATACTGTATAAAAATTATGTTGACTAACATTTTTAATGGCTTTGGTTTTTGGCCCACATTCAGCTATGCTCAGAAATTACTCCTTGCTCTTGCTCTGCCCTCAGGGATCATTCCTGGTTGGCTGGGGTCCATATGGATTTCCAGGAATCAAGTTTTAAATTCTGTAATTGAAAATGAAAATTCATATGTATACATATATATGTATATATGAGTCTACCTATAGGTAACTAGCTAGATAGATGAAAGATAAATATATAGATGATAAATAGGTAGATAGATGTTAGATAAATATAAAAATGATAGATCGATAGATGATAGATAGATAGATAGATAGATAGATAGATGATAGATAGTAGTTGAGTCTCTAGCAGTCTTTTTCCCATAGTATGAATCAGAATATCTAAATTATCTTTAAAATCTGATAGATATTCCTAATACGAGTTATCAAGTTTCTCTCTCTCTCTTTCTTTGTTAGGTTTGCCAGTGGTCTATCAATCTTGTTTATTTTTTCGAAGAACCAACTTCTGCTTTCGTTGATCTTTCGGATTGTTTTTTGGGTTTCCACTTCGTTGATTTCTGCTCTCAGCTTTGTTATTTCCTTCTGTCTTCCTATTTTTGGGTCCTTTTGTTGAGTACTTTCTAGTTCTATTAGCTGTGTCATTAAGCTACTCAGGTAAGCTCTTTCTTTCTTCCTGATGTGTGCTTGCAAAGCTATAAATTTTCCTCTCAGTACTGCTTTTGCTGTGTCCCATAAGTTCTGATAGTTTGTGTCTTTATTGTCATTTGTTTCCAGGAACCTTTTGATTTCCTTCTTGATTTCATCTCGGACCCACTGGTTATTGAGTATGAGGCTGTTTAACTTCCAGGTGTTAAAGTTTTTCTTCTGAGTCCCTTTGGAATTCACAAATAATTTCAGAGCCTTGTGGTCAGCGAAGGTAGTCTGCAAAATTTCTATCCTCTTGATCTTATGGAGGTATGTTTTATGTGCCAGCATGTAGTCTATCCTGGAGAATGTCCCATGTACATTGGAGAAGAATGTGTATCCAGGTTTCTGGGGATGGAGTGTCCTATATATATCCACTAGGCCTTCTTCTTCCATTTCTCTCCTCAGGTCTAGTATATTCTTGTTGGGTTTCAGTCTGGTTGACCTATCCAGTGTTGACAAAGCAGTGTTGAGGTCCCCCACAATTATTGTGTTGTTATTGATATTGTTTTTCAGATTTGTCAACAGTTGTTTTAAATATTTTGCTGGCCCCTCATTTGGTGCATATATGTTTAGGAGAGTTATTTCTTCCTGCTCTACATACCCCTTGATTAATATAAAATATCCATCTTTGTCCCTTACAACCTTCCTGAGTATAAAGTTTGCATTATCTGATATTAGTATGGCCACTCACTACTGATATGACAGAGATTCAAAGGGTAATCAGAAACTACTTTGAAAAACTCTATGCCACTAAAAATGAGAACCTGGAAGAAATGGATAAATTCTTGGACTCTTATAATCTTCCATGGTTGAAAGAAGAGGATGTAGCATATCTAAACACCCCCATCACCATTGATGAAATAAAAATGGTAATCAAAAGTCTGCCCAAAAACAAAAGCCCAGGCCCAGATGGATTCACTAATGAATTCTATCAAACTTTCCAAGAGGAACTACTACCAATCCTGGCAAGACTCTTTCATGAAATTGAACAAGTGGAAACACTCCCAAATAGCTTTTGAAGCCAACATCACCTTGATACCTAAACCAGACAGAGATGCTACCAAAAAAGAAAATTACAGACCAATATCGCTGATGAATGCAGATGCAAAGATCCTCAACAAAATCCTGGCAAATAGGATTCAATACCTCATTAAGAAGATCATCCACTACGATCAAGTAGGTTTCATCCCAGGAATGCAAGGATGGTTTAACATCCGTAAGTCTATCAACATAATACACAACATCAACAACAAGAAAAATAAAAACCACATGATTATATCAATAGATGCAGAGAAAGCATTTGACAAGGTCCAACACCCATTCTTGATCAAAACTCTCAGCAAGATGGGAATGGAAGGAACCTTTCTCAATATAGTTAAGGCCATCTACCACAAGCCAGTGGCAAATATTATCCTCAATGGAGAAAAACTAAAAGCCTTCCCTCTAAATTCTGGCACAAGACAAGGCTATCCTCTCTCACCACTCCTATTCAACATAGCACTGGAAGTACTTGCTATAGCGATTAGGCAAGAAAAAGATATCAAGGGAATCCAGATAGGAAAGGAAGAAGTCAAGCTCTCACTGTTTGCAGATGACATGATGCTCTACTTAGAAAACCCTAAAGACTCTATCAAAAAGCTTCTAGAAACAATAGACTCATATAGCAAGGTGGCAGGCTACAAAATTAACACACAAAAATCAATGGCCTTTCTATACACCAATAGTAATAAGGAAGAAATAAACATTAAGAAAACAACCCCATTCACAATAGTGCCACACAAACTCAAATATCTTGGAATCAACTTGACTAAAAATGTGAAAGACCTATACAAAGAAAACTATAAAACTCTGCTCCAAGAAATAAGAGAGGACACGTGGAAATGGAAACACATACCCTGCTCATGGATTGGCAGGATTAACATCATCAAAATGGCAATACTCCCCAAGGCGTTATACAGATTCAACGCTATCCCTCTAAAGATACCTATGACATTCTTCAAAGAGGTAGATCAGGCACTTTTGAAATTTGTTTGGAACAATAAACACCCTATAATAGCTAAAGCAATCATTGGGAAAAAGAATATGGGAGGAATTACTTTCCCCAAATTTAAACTTTACTACAAAGCAATAGTTATCAAAACAGCATGGTATTGGAATAAGGACTGACCCTCAGATCAGTGGAATAGGCTTGAATACTCAGAAAATGTTCCCCAGACATACAATCACCTAATTTTTGATAAAGGAGCAGGAAATCCTAAATGGAGCAAGGAAAGCCTCTTCAACAAGTGGTGTTGGCACAACTGACTAGCCACTTGCAAAAAATTGAACTTAGACCCCCAGCTAACATCATGTACGAAGGTAAAATCCAAATGGATTAAAGACCTCGATATCCGACCCCAAACCATAAGATATATAGAACAACACATAGGCAAAACTCTCCAGGACATTGAGACTTCAGGCATCTTCAAGGAGGAAACTGCACTCTCCAAGCAAGTGAAAACAGAGATTAACAGATGGGAATATATTAAGTTGAGAAGCTTCTGCACCTCAAAGGAAATAGTGCCCAGGATACAAGAGCCACCCACTGAGTGGGAGAATCTATTCACCCAATATCCATCAGACAAAGGGCTAATCTCCAAAATATACAAGGCACTGACAGAAATTTACAAGAAAAAAACATCTAATCCCATCAAAAAATGGGGAGAAGAAATGAACAGACACTTTGACAAAGAAGAAATACAAATGGCCAAAAGACACATGAAGAAATGCTCCACATCACTAATCATCAGAGAGATGCAAATCAAAACAACAATGAGATACCACCTCACACCACAGAGAATGGCACACATCACAAAGAATGAGAACAAACAGTGCTGGCAGGGATGTGGAGAGAAAGGAACCCTTATCCACTGTGGTGGGAATGCCGTCTAGTTCAACCTTTATGGAAAGCAATATGGAGATTCCTCCAAAAACTGGAAATCGAGCTCCCATACGATCCAGCTATACCACTCCTAGGAATATACCCTAAGAACACAAAAATACAATACAAAAATCCCTTCCTTACACCTATATTCATTGCAGCACTATTTACCATAGCAAGACTCTGGAAACAACCAAGATGCCCTTCAACAGACGAATGGCTAAAGAAACTGTGGTACATATACACAATGGAATATTATGCAGCTGTCAGGAGGGATGAAGTCATGAAATTTTCCTATACATGGATGTACACAGAATCTATTATGCTGAGTGAAATAAGTCAGAGAGAGAGGAGAGAGAAACGCAGAATGGTCTCACTCATCTATGGGTTTTAAGAAAAATGAAAGACATTCTTGCAATAATAAATTTCAGACACAAAAGAGAAAAGAGCTGGAAGTTCCAGCTCACCTCAGGAAGCTCACCACAAAGAGTGATGAGTTTAGTTAGAGAAATAACTACATTTTGAACTGTCCTAATATTGAGAATGTATGAGGGAAATGTAGAGCCTGTTTAGGGTACAGGCGGGGGTTGGGTGGGGAGGAGGGAGATTTGGGACTTGGGTGATGGGAATGTTGCACTGGTGATGGGTGGTGTTCCTTTTATGACTGAAACCCAAACACAATCATGTATGTAATCAAGGTGTTTAAATAAAAAAAAATCTGATAGATAAAAATTCTCACTTAGGTACAATAGTAGTTGAATTTCCAGCAGTCTTTTTTCTTAATAAAAATCCTAAAAATCTAAATTTTCTTTATGATCTGGTAGATCTCAATTTTCATTTAGATAACCTTCCTTCAGTCTAAAAAAACCTTTTTTTAGATTTTTTTATAGTGCATATTTGTTTGAAATTATTTTGATTTTGGTTGTAATTTAATATTTGTTTTAACTATGCCATTACTTTTGATATTAAAATATTAAATTAATGAATTATTAATTATTAAGTAATACTAAACTAAATATTTAATTACATTTGAGTAATATTTTTAGAAGAATTCCAGATTTGCAGTGTTTTTTCTCTCAAATTTCAATATACAAACAATATCAAATCATATTATCTTATAACTAACATTTAATAGAATTGTTCCCTTTGTTTGTTTGTTTTGTTTTGTTTTGGGGTCACACCAGCAGTGATCAGGGGATACTTCTGGCTCTATGCTCAGAAATCGCTCGGTGGGGGGGGACCAAATGGGATGCCAGGATTTGAACCACCGTCTTTCCGCATGAAAGGCAAACGCCTTACCGCTGTGCTATTTCTCCAGCCCTGCCTTTGTTGTTGTATATGTGGTTTCTTAAGCAATTAGAACAGTTCCTTTTTTACTTTAAAATTTTAGCATTATCCTGATATACTTTGGTGTGGATTTCCTTATCTGCTTGAACTTTGCTTAGTTTCTTATCTGTGAATCTTTTGGGTTTATTGAATGTGTTGAATTCTTGCATATTATACAGAAACTTTCAGTATTTAGAAACTAGTGTTTAGAAACAGTGTTGTTGCCATCTAATGTCATTAAGAGTATTCTTTTTTAATATTTTTCAGGTTTTTTGCATATGCTCTAATATTTTTATTATTAGTAATCACTGTCCTATATAATCAGATGATCAGCCAAATAGTATTTCACTTAAAATATTTAGTTTTACTTTCAAATTATTTATAATTTACAATTTTTCTATTATTCTACTTTTGATATTTATGTTTTTGTTTTACTGTACCTTGAAGAAATGACAGCTATTTTAGTGTTTTTATTATCTTATGTCTTACTACTATATTTTAAAAATGTTTTCCCTTTAATAATATTGATCTTATGCATTTTCACATGCCTAGTAATTTTACTGGATATAACATAATATAATTTTGTACTATTTCTGTATTTTTTACAAATGATCAGTGAATATTATTAATTTTTTAAAAAGATGTTACTTAGTTTGAGCCACTAAAGATTATTTTTAAGGTTTTATGTGAAAAACATAATTTAGTTTCTAACACTCTTCTAGTGTTATTTTAGCCTTACTAATAGGTATTGTCCATCAATGATATCTCTCCAAATCATGGTTGTTCATATTTCAACTCTGATGAAATATATCTCGGCCTTGAGTGAGCTCTTGGAATGCTTATTTTACAATGATGAGTGTTAGTTACTTTCTTAATAATTCTTTGTCCAGCCTCAAGGCATCATCCAGTAACACAAGTGCACCTTAGAATTAATTTTTTAAAGGACTTCTAAGGATCTTTATAGAGCCATTTATCTGCACAGCTCTGTTCTCCTTAATATGTTAGTTCACAAATTACAACCAATTCAGCTTAGCTGATCTTTGTCTCTTCAAATTTGCAAGGCTGTCCTGACTTGCTTGAATTCCCTACCACAGATTGTGCCTTAAACAAAAAAGGCAGAGAATTTTAAAATGATGCTCATTTTTTCTTGTCTCATTGACCACAGCCCCAGGCTACCAGTGGTTTAATGTCTAAGAACAATCTTTTCATAGATTTTGCTGACTTTTCTAGTTATTTAAAACATAACGTATGCCTATTCAATTTACTCTCTCAAGACACAAAAGTTTTTTTTTAATTTTGAAATTCTGGCTAAATAGTAAGTTCTGCAATCTAAATTAATAGATTAGCTAATCACTACATATAGTAATATCTCCTAAGAGGAACCTAAAAACACTTGCTGGAAAGGCGTAAACAGTTGTTAGCTAGTCTATACCATGGTATCAGTGCTACCACTAATATTTACTAAATTTACAAATACCTCCTATAGGATAGCTAATTAAGATAGGTCAACAGATTGAGAATATGTTTTCCCTACTGTTTCAATTCCTGGATTCTTATGGTCCTTCCCAGCACTTCAGAAACATCCCTCCAATGCAGAACTTGAAAAGTTCCTGAACACCTTTGGGTGTGATTCCTTCAAACTCCCAATAAAAAAATAACACTCTAAGACTACTATAGCATCATCCTATACACACACACACACACACACACACACACACACACACACACACAAATAGAGGTGGAATATACCATTAAAAATTTACATATATATATATATATATATGTACATTTGTTCAAGAAAACCATCCATCAATAGAGCATTTATAAAGTAGCAACTACAGTTTTTTTTATAAAAAATTGAAGAAAGTACCAAAATTAAGAGTAAGGGGAAGCTGGAGAAGATAGAATGATTTCTGGTGGGTGTTAAAGAAATAACAAAATACATGTAAAACATGAAGGAAAAGAAAGAAGTAAGAATATAGATAAAAAGAAATGAAATTATGAAATATTATAACTAAGATATTCAGAGTGAATAACTCAACTACACAATTCTGTCATTCTATATGTCAAATACTCACATGGTGTGACTTAAAGCTCCCCGTGGAGAGTGAGAGGCAACAGAATTATAGCAAGGAATTAGCAGGAAGAACATGAGTAAAACACAGAAGTGGAAAAGTGCAAGGTAAATCTAGAAATAAAAAAAAACCAGTTTGGCTACAGTGAGGGGGAGTATAAAATAAGACTGGAAAAGATCAGATAAATTGGGGCCAGATTATATAGGTCTTTGACTGCCAGACTGAGGATTTCCAGCCCTTTTGGGTTAAAAATGGGGTGTCACTGAAGATTTTTTAGTAGGGTAGTGAACTGACCTTGAGGTCAATTACTCTGGCTTCAGAGTATAAAGTAGATTGGAGGAGGGAGAGAATAAAAGTGAAGAGACACCCTGGGAGGCTATTGAATTAGATCAGGTGACAAGTAATGAGAACCTGAACTAGGGGAGTAGCAGTAGGTCTGGAAAGAAAAGGATGAATTCAAGGTGTCTTTCATGGGTCAAATCTATGGGGTTTAGTAACTAATGAGATCTGAGAGCACAGTTTAGAAAAAGATTCTGAGAATTTTAAACTTAAGTTTTTGAGGAAGTGATCAAGAAATAAGAAGATTAAGCAGGTTTGAATGTTGTAGGTGCATGTATGTGAGATATTAATGAAGTTTTTTTTATGGTATTGAGATATTTTTGTGATGAAGTGATTTTGATAAGCTGTTCTTTTAAGTGGTTAAGGTAGTCATTTTCAGTAAAGGAAAGAGAAAAGTTATAGTTTCAAAAGAATTGCACTAACCTTGAAGTTATTTCTCAATAATAATAAAGGAAACAATTCTAATAAATATCAATGAACATTCTCTGCACATTTAGCCAACACATATTTAGCCAACAAGTCAACTCATAGTTTTCGATAGAAATTGTTTCTCTTTTGTAAAACTTAGCCTAAGGGTAAAAGATAATTAGTGATTATTTATAACAAATAACAGATGTATTTATATTTTCTTACAATTTTGATTGAGCCAATGTGAATTACAAGTCCTTTACAGTTGTATTTAAAGTACATATTGACAGTGAATCAGGGCAATTCTCACCACAAGTGTTGACCTCTCTCCACAACAATTCCAAGCATGCCTCCCATCCCTTCACCCTTAGCACCCTGGACTGCTAGTGCAACATATCCCTTTTGCCTATAGCTTGTTGTAGTTTGGGTTTCTTGATTCTATTGTCATTGACTTTGGTTTGGGTATTTATATTTGACCACTTTTTATTTCTACTCAATGTTCCTCAGATGACTTGGCCCCTGGATCATAATCCTCTTCTCTTTTTTTTTTCTCAGTTTGTAGGAAGACATAGAAATATGAGGCAGAACAAGATGATTTATGTTCTATGGTTCTGTAAAAAAAAAAAAAACCAGCAGGAGTCCATGTCTAGAATCTATAAATATAAAATTCAAAGAAGAAAGAAGAAAATAAAAAATAATAAAAAATTTAAATATGCAGGGGCAGAAGTGGCAAGTTGGTTTTTTGTTTGTTATTGCATAGGCACAGTAAATATTGAGGAAACTAGACAGAGAATTCCCTTGGCCTAAGGCATACAGGTGTCTTGATCCTTAGTAATATCATTATGTATTTATCCTTTTTTCTTCTGGCTTACTTCATTTAACATAGTATTTTCTAGTTCCATCCATGTTGATGCAAATTTCATGGTTGTATCATCATTTCTTACTGCTGTGTAGTATAGCATATTGTGTTTATGTACCAAATTTTCATGATTCACTCACCAGTTGTTGGACATCTAGGTTGATTCCAAGTCTTGGCTATTTTAGTGAGTGCTGCAATGAATAGCGGTGTGCATACATACTTCTGTGCTGGGAATAGATACCCAAAAGTGGGCTTTCTTGGTTATATGGCAGCTCAATTTTGAGTTTACTGAGAATCCTCCATAATGTTTTCCACAGGAGTTGGACAGGCAGCATTCCCACTGGCAATAGATAAGAAAAAAGATGTATTTTTAATCTGTCATTGATCCACAAGAAAAATTAAGTGTAGGGGCTGGATATATAGCATGGAGGTAAGCCATGTGCCTTGCATGCAGAAGGATGATGGTTTGAATCCCAGTATCCCATATGGTCCCCCGAACCTGCTAGGAGTGATTTCTGAGCTTAGAGAGCCAGGAATAACCCCCGAGTGCTGCTGGGTGTGACCCAAAAACTAAAAAAAAAAAAATTAAGTGTTAAGATGTTCAAGGAAAATTTCTCAAGTAAATGCCTAATATAAAAGGTGGAATGCAAACTAGGAAGTTAAAAAGGAGTTAGAGATTTCTGATAAAGAAATTTTCAGTCGTTAAAGGTAAAAGTTGATAAAGTTTATAATCCTTTGAAAAACTCTGGTGTTTTATCTTTCATAATTCAGGAAGTCAACTGTGTTTGAATCATAAAATGGGAACACAGATTAGAGGACACTTAACATTGTCTTTAAGGAGTGTTAAAACAAATAAGTAAAAGGCCTAAGAAAATTACTCTTTTGAATGGGTCTGTCAGATCAAATAGTTTCTTTAAAAATTAGCTTAAAAGGGGCCAGAGGGGTGGCTCTAGAGGTAAGGCATCTGCCTTGCAAGCGCTGGCCTAAGATGGACAACAATTTGATTCCCATATGTTCCCCAAGCCAGGAGCGATTTCTGAGCGCATAGGCAGGAGTAACCTATGGTTCAGCAAGCTACAAGGCAAAATTCTCTACACATTGTATTACTTTTTCTGCCCTGTTTCTAATGTTTATTGACTGGACAGTAGATTAATAATGCATAGGTTCTGCCAAATATATACCCAGATATTTTCTTTTAATTTTTATACTTACCAAAGTTATGTAGCAAAAAAGACTCATTAAAATATATGAATAAGTTGTGTTTCAGTGCCATCACTGTTCATCTGCCCTTTGGAGTCAGCCAGGTTGGTGCCAGGGAGGGAATAGGGAACCTCACACCTTAATCTCTTTCACCAAACACAAATGGGGCTATCTATTTTGGGTCTTCCCAGTAACCTTCTGGGTCCCAGAGCCATTGATGAATCTTTGTTTCCTGGGGACAGTGTCTGGGTGGGAACAGGGAAGTTCCAGTCCTAATCTCCTCTACCCAGCTCAACGAGCATGGCTTCCTCTCCTCTCCAGACTTTTCTCAGTATCCTTCTGAGTTCAAGTGCATCATTATTCATCTGCCATTTGGGGCCAGCCAGGTTGGTTCCTGGGAGGGAATAGGAAACCTCATGCCTTAATCCTTCCCAGCATCCATCCATCCATCCATCTATCCATCCATCCATCCGTCCATCCATCCATCCATCCATTCATCCATCCATCCATCCATCCATCCGTCCATCCGTCCATTCATCCATCCATCCATCTGTCGGTCCATCCATCCATCCGTCCATCCATCCGTCCGTCCGTCCGTCCATCCATCCATCCGTCCATCCATCCGTCCGTCCGTCTATCCATCCGTCCATCCATCCATCCATCCATCTGTCGGTCCATCCATCCATCCATCCATCTGTCGGTCCATCCATCCGTCCATCCATCCGTCCATCCGTCCATCCATCTGTCCGTCCTCCCTTCCTCCCTTCCACCCTCCCTCCCTCTTTCCCTCCTTCCCTCCTTTCCTTCCTTTCTTCCTTCCCTCCTTCCCTCCTTTCCTTCCTTCCTTCCTTTCTTCCTTCCTTCCTTCCTTCCTTCCTTCCTTCCTTCCTTCCTTCCTTCCTTCTTCCTTCCTTCCTTCCTTCCTTCCTTCCTTCCTTCCTTCCTTCCTTCCTTCCTTCCTTCCTTCATTCCGTCCGTGCTTCCTTGTCCTCATTTTCCCAAAAAGCTCAAAAGCACTAGTATCACTTCAATTTATATCATAGACTTTCTGGCAAATTAGATAGCACTTCTTTCAAAAGCCTGATAAATCTAGCACTCCAAACCACTAAATTCAAAGTTCAATGGGAGAAACTAAAGAAGACATCTACTGTGAGGAATATGGATAGAAATCCTGAAAGAAATCCTGAAAGATATCCAAGTCCACCTAAATGCCTGAACTTTATAGATGAGGACCTAATATCAACACTTAATGGTTTAGCAATGGAAATCAAGGAGTCACTAGCCTAAGAAATCTATCTATGAACAACTAAACCAATTCAAAAAAGAACTCTTTCAACAATGAGAGAATCCATACAAATAGAACTGAAAGAATTAAAAATGCATGTTAGCAAGCCATACTAGTAGAATTGCACATGTGGAGTATTGAATAGACAATCTTAAAGACAAATTACAAGCCAGATGGGATAAAGAAGTCAAAAAAGAAAGAGACAAACCCTGAAAGAAAATGGAAGGTACTTAATGAACCAAGACAGGAGAAATAATCTCTGAATTACAGGAAATCCAGGAAATCCAGAAGGGGAAGAAAATGGGAAAGGGAAAGAACAAATTGTAAGAGAGATAATAGCAGAGAACTTCCCCACCCTTGAGAAAGAAGTTTCTTTACAGATTCAAGAGGCAAAAAGAGAGCCAAACAAAATAACAGAACAACACCAAGAATTTTGATCCAAATGGCGAGAGAGAGAGAGAGAGAGAGAGAGAGAGAAGGGAGAGAGGAGAGAGAGAAGAGAGAGAGAGAGGGATCGACTCTTTAAAGTAGTAAGGGAGTGCCTGGAGAGATAGCACAGCAGCGTTTGCCTTACAAGCAGCCAATCCAGGACCAAAGGTGGTTGGTTCGAATCCCGGTGTCCCATATGGTCCCCCGTGCCTGCCAGGAGCTGTTTCTGAGCAGACAGCCAGGAATAACCCCTGAGCATCGCTGGGTGTGGCCCAAAAACCAATAAATAAATAAATAAATAAATAAATAAATAAATAAATAAAGTAGTAAGGGAGAAAAAAAATAAAACCCTCAAGGAAACAAAACCCTAAAGGAAACAACATAAGAATCGAACCAAATTTTTCATTTGAAACAATCCAGACCAAAAAAGAGTAGAATAGCATATTCAAACTACTGAATGAACTTTCAAACTAGAGTCCACTACCCATCTAAACTCTCATTTACATGGGAGGGAGGGTTAAAAATATTCTCAGACAAAAAGGAACTAGCAATATTTGAACTAACCAAACAAAGCCTAAATGAGATACTCAAAGAGTAATTACACAATCCAAATCCTCAATTGTAACAACAACAGCAACCCTACACAATATATTGTCACAACAGCCCTTTTGGTCAATAGTTTCCTTAAATGTCAATGAACTAAACTCTCCTGTCAAGAATAGATACAGCTTTTTAGTTTGAGCAGGTGTCCAATCAATAGATATCTTTATAGATATCTATTATAATGTTCTAATGCTTTTATCTACAGAAATGAATTTGAAATGCATTTGGAAGTGTTTGGACTTCCACTACAGTGCTCGCTATAAGTAGTTTCAATGTCTTAATTTTACTATATCTATAATAACTCCTTGATCTTTTTGTTCACATTGGTGCCTGGAGATATAGGTTGGTCACCTTAGTTCCACATTTCAATACTATACTATTTTAGACTCAGAAGACAGGGCTCATTATGATAATGTCACAACAAAAAAATCTACTTATTCATTTTCTATTTGATTATTCCTGCTAATATAATCTAATGTTTATGTCCATAGATAGCAATGGAATATGCAACTGCTTGCCATGAACGCCTGTTACAGAGCTCATTCAATGAATATGTTATTGTAATCTGTTTTCAACTGTTGATAGTTTACCATAATACCATAATGCTCATAATTATAGATTGATTTCAGGATATGAAACTAGATATTCAAGATCCACTAGGAGATATTTTGTGGTATAGACTCCTCTTACAGTGCTCATTACCATATCACTTAGTTTCCTAGACTTAAAAATTAGGATTTGTTTGAATAAGGCTCCTTATAAAAACTAACCCATGAAGCTTTTCTTCAGTAAAGTTTACTCTCATCAATCATAATTGGTCTAGAAAATGAAAAACTTATTCATCTGACTTGCCAGCTTCATATATTTTAAATGTTCTGTCCCATTTCACCCTGGCCAGCTTTTTAACTGTAATCCATGGAGGATCTCAGTGTCTATGTGTGTGCATGAGTGTATGTGTTGGCCATCTCAATTGTCTGTCTAATGTCTGTCTGTAATATATGTCTATGGTGTATATTGTCCCTCCACCATCATATTTAACCTCTTCTTCCCCCCTTTGAATACCACCTTACAAATTCTTTTCTAGCCCTTCACTCTCTCATCCCCCATCTGTATTTTCCCCCATTTAACCCATTTTACCCTCAGTTCTTAATTCTTCACAAAGCAAAACATTTCCTCCATCCTACCCAGCTGCCAACCAGCTCCCAAAGTAAAAAAGGCAAATTCTCAGTCTAAGAAGCTGATATTCCACTGCTACTGATTTGCTCTTGGTGGCCTCTTTCCCCCAACCCCTCTTCGTTGAGGACTTTTGCTTGCTACCTGATTCAGTTTCTGAGAAGCCACCAGCTATAAGATATTTCCTGATATGTGATTATTGGGAGCCATTTTTTTAGACTCCACGAGACCGAATTGCAGGCTGAAGCTGTGCTCTAGATTTTACCTCCCACCCCACAGACTATTTAAAAAAATTAAAGGGGGCATCTATATCTCTTTTGAATATTTCTTTAGATGTATTTGGTTAATGGGGAATCCCCCATTTTTGGGATCTGTTTAGTAGGAAATTCTAGTAGATAAGTTTTTCTAGTGTTTAGAGTTAATGTTAGAACCCAGGTTATGGGAATTGTAAGGCTTGTTACCTCTGCCCAATATGCTCCAGTAATACCTTGTGACATTGCTCCTTTTTACATAGGCACATTAAAATGTGAAAATCGTATGTGTGCAAACAAGTTTTTATCTAATAGAAATGGGAACACATAAATTTTGTACTGTAGTGGGGCCTTACACCCTGAACACATCATAGTGACTTGGCTTAGACTTCAAAAGATCAATCATTGACCATTTACCCCTGAACCTTGAATACCGTCTATGAAAACAGCAGGGTTTTCTACACCATCACCAGGAATAGAACTTCTACCAGGGAAGGCTCTACTGCTGCAATGGCATCAACTTACTCTGAAGAGGGTTCATATGACACCCTGACAACTTAGTAACAGTAACAACCTGCTTTCAGGCAGAATTCTCTGCATTGCCACCTAATGGTGAGATGGAACAAAAGATGCTCCCTGTCACCCTGACTTCAAAATATGATCTCTACAGAAACCATGATCTCTAATCAAGAAACCTGACAGCAACAACCGTGATTTTAAAGAGATTTACTGAGACCACAGAAAAAGACTTTGGGGTTGGACAACCTAGTATGCCTAGAGCTGGGGGTTGGTCTTATACCAGAATACTTAATGGGTAAGGTCTCCTTGTTTTTAGGCCAAAAGTTTTTCTTTTCTATTTCTCCCATATTTTGCTGTTCCTATGTAAACAAACAAAAAAAAAAACTGCCACACACACCCTTTCTATTGTATTTTTATCTTTTATCTTTAATAAAAAAAGAGCTTACTAAACCTTCTGCTATATTGGAGATACAGTAATTTTCACAACTATACTTGTTATTGAACTTCTTCATTTTTCTTCTATTCCATTTTATTTTTCAGATTTTATTTTTATTTTCATTCTATTTTTAAATAACTTTGCTTTTATTCTTCTTGAAACAAATGTAGTATGATCAGTTATGTCAACTATGCGATGCATTTTCTTTAAATAAAAATTTTTAAAAATATATGAATGGAATAATGTTACCCAATTACAAATAAAAGTGGGGATAGAATTGTATTAGTTATCATCCATCTTTCCAACTTAAGTAAATTGATAAGAACAATAAAAACTTATTTACAATTACAAGAACTTTTTTCTAACCTGTGGGTCTCAGAAAAATATACTTTGTGACACTGTCAATAACAAAATTTAGAGAATATTTAGGGTCTTAATTTTTATCCCATTTGGCATCATGTAAGGTTTACTTGTGGAGGTTTAGATAAAACTATTTTGACAGTTTCTGATTTTTTGAAAGATCTTGTATAATTTAAATAACCTCTTATGAAATAATATTACCTCATTATTTCTGCTATTGTTTCCTTCGTAGATTTTTTTGAATGCTGTAATCAGAGTTATCATACTGTTATTTGGTCAGATCACTTTAGACATTTTTTAAAACTCATCAGTGGCATTTTATTATACTCAAAATAACATCAATCTTTCTTAATAACATACTAAGCAAAATATGATTGGATAACAGTTTGACTCCAGTTTTAGTTTTCTCTTTATTTATTCTATTCTTTATTCATGACCTATGTATGTACTAGTTGTTGTTTTGGTTTTTTTCCTTTGTTTTATTTTGTGGGGGGCACTTTCGCTGGGTGCTCAGAGGTCACTCCTAGCTCTGCTTTCAGAGATTGCCCCTGCAGGCTTGGGGGACCATATGGGATATCAGAAATCAAGCCCGGTTCTGTACTGGGTAGCCACATGCAAGGAAGAGACCCCTACCACTGTGCTACTGTTCTGGCCCCCAAGTACTAGATATTGTATATAGTATTATTATTGTTGATTTATATACATCATTGATGAGGTTTCAGAACTATTCAGAATAAATTCATAATTAAAGACATTGCTTACCCTATTATGTTGCCAACATGATGTCATTCAATATTTAGTTCAACCCTAAAAGTTAGTGATCCTTCATGGTTTGGAGTGCGGATAGAATCATGCTACATTGTTTCAATTCTCTATTCAACCATTTATTGATAACGAATTTATGAAACTATCTGGCCTTGGTTTCTGTATATTGAGGATTAAAATTCTTACTTAGCATATATCTAATGAAGGTGGTGTGAATTAGTATTTTAAGTGCTTAGATGGTTGAGCATATATCATCTGAAGTTGATAAATAATTAAATGCATATTCTTACATTTTTGCTTCTATTTTCTTATCTATTAAATGGGAAATATAACATGGATTTATCATGTTTTAATTAGAATTAAATGAGATAATAGGTAATGGCTTAAGAAAATATCAGATGCATAATAAATTCTCAACAAGATTTAACTTTTAATATTTTCAGCATCATAGAAATCAAATTTCATATGATAAGGACAGATTTAAATACATTAAGTTCTTATTCAATTTAACAGAAACCTCTAATCTTTGCTCAAACTACTTGCTAAAAATGACATTCTAAACTTTGTGCCTCAAAGGAAATGAGGACAAGGATACAAAGACCACCCAGGGATAGGAACAATTATTCACATAAGCCCATCTGATAAAGAGTTAATATAGAAGATATATAAGGCAAAGGTAAGAGCTTAATAAGAAAAATATCCAACCCTTCAAAAACTGGGGAGAGGAAATTAAACAGAAATTTCCTCTAAGAAGAAATGCGATGGCAAAAAGGCACGATTAAAAATGCTTCATTTATTAATATCAGAGATATTAAATTCAAACAATATTCCTAAATCATCTCATACCACAAAGACTTGCAACACATCAAGAAGATATGAAAATCGGTCTGGCACAAAATTCATTGAATAAAAGAAACTCTCACTGAGCGTGGGGAATGTCCATTTAGACCAATTTTATAAAAACAATTTCTACTTTCTTCAAAAAACTAGAAATTGAGCCTCCATTCAACTCAGCACTACCACTCCTGGGAATATACCCTATGATCCTGAAAACACAATATAGAAAAGACATTTGTACTCTAATGTTCATTGCAGCACTATTCACAATAGCCAGAATCTGGAAATAACCCAAGTGCCCAAGAACAGATGAGTGAATAAAAACTGTGGTACACCTACACAAAGGAATACTATGCAGCTGTTATAAAAAAAGTAAGTTATAAAATTTGCTTACACATGGAAAGACATGGAAAGTATTATGCTGAGTGAAATGAGTCAGAGGAAGAGGGAAAAACATAGAAAGATTGCACTTATCTGTTGATATTAAAATAAAAACCTCATAGCATGAGAATAACACCCAAACGTAATAGAAATGCTGACTGGAAAGTGCAGTAAAGAGAGAAAAATATGATTACTATTATTACTATGAGAATGATAAATTGAAATTGTCATTCTGACAAGCACTGTGAATTTGAAGGAAGTAAAGGGATATAGTGATGATCCTTTAACAATATTGCAAACCACAGTGCCTAAAAAGATAAAAAAGAAAGGGATGGAGAGAGAGAGAAAGAAAGAAAAAGAAAGAAAGAAAGAAAGAAAGAAAGAAAGAAAGAAAAAAGTAAAAGAAAGAAAGAAAGATAGAAAAGAAAGAAAGAAAGAAGAAAGTAAGGAAAGAAAGAAAGAATGAAAAAAAGAAGGAAAGAAAGAAGAAAGAAAGAAAGAAAGAAAGAAAGAAAGAAAGAAAGAAAGAAAGAATGAAATAAAGAAAAAAAGAAAGAAAGAGAAAAAGAAAGAAAAGAAAGAAAGAAAGAAAGAAAAAAAGAAAGAAAGAAAGAAAGAAAGAAGAGAGAAAGGGAGAAAAGAAAGAAAGGAAGGAAAGGCAGAAAGAAGAAAGAAAAGAAAAGAAAGAAAGAAAGAAAGAAAAAAAGAAAGAAAGAAAGAAAGAAAGAAGAGAGAAAGGGAGAGAGAAAGAAAGAAAGGAGAGAGAGAAAGAGAGAGAGATCTGCTATTGGGCAGACTGGTAGTAGGAATACTGATGTTGGGAGGGTAACTGGGGAAATTGTTATTGAGAAATAAACATTGTTGAATGCATTGGTATTGAAACATTGTACGATTGAATCTTAACTACTAACAACCTTTTAACTCTATTTCTAACCTTTTAACTCTATGATGATTTAATAAAATGGCCTTTTAAGACTCAATCATAGTGGGCTAAATATATATATTTAAATTTGGGGATATTTATCAGTCAAATGAAGCATTAAATCTTCCACTTTATACTGTTTGGAAAAGTTCATGCTGTACTTGCTACCATTCTCTTTTTAATGATTTGTTGATAATAGAACTAATTTCAATATATAGTGTAGATACAAAGATAAAAAAAGAAAACAGAAAAAGCTCAGTAAAATTTTGTTGAGATTGAAGGTTTGAAGTCTAAATTTCTTTGGGGATAGAATATTTCTTTCTCTTATCCACAAATTTAGTTTTAAGTTGCCAACAGTAATCAAATTACAAAAGGTACCAAGGCATGGTGGGTCATACTATCATATTGATACCGAATACACGTACATATGTGAACATTGATAAATAATTTGATATCACGAACTGTAGCAATCTCATAACAATACAATTTTTACTGTTAACTTCCCTTTGTTATTAATCTATAATAGAAATTATAATTGTTAGATTATTGTTATAGTATATAACCACACAAAATTTTGACTCATTAATTCTATGCTTGTCAATTTTATTTCTTCAGCCACTGAAAAACCATAATAAGCTGAAAAATATAAACACAACAATTACTGAAGAACAACTTTAAGTAAATCAAGGCAGCCAAGTATATGTTTAAGAATATTTTGAATATGGAAACATATGCAAAAGTTTTGTGTATCAGAATAAAACATGTATACTTTATATTCTTTAGCAATGGGAAAACAACCATGCAATAACATTAAAATTATTTGATATTTTATACACATTTTTATTGGCTATATATACACACATTTACATTTACAGCTACCGGTATCTTTTAACATTCTATTTTTAACTGTTTCTCAAAACATGTAATCAGTCACAAAGTATAATTATTTTCACACATATACATTCTTAGTCTTTCCCTTCTGTCTCATAAAAGTCTCTAAGGGCAGAACTGTAAACACTTTCTATATTCAAATTAAAATCATCAGAATAAAATAGTGCCTTTGCTTATAAGACAAGCCTCAGAAAAAGCAAATGCACTATTTTATTAGGAAAAGAAACATGAGACCATTTCAAAGAATAATATGTAAAGAAAACACATAATTTACTATATTACTTACTATACAGTAAACAATAAAAGGTAATCCTAGAATTCATGGGTTTTCAGAAGCAAAAATCGTTTTAAATTGTAACTAAATGACAGTTTTCAACAAACAGGAAATCAGTCCATCATAATGAAATATAAGAAAAGGAGATGGAAACACAGCTACTTATCATGTTTCTCTTTTACATAATAAGCCCGGCATATATAGAAAAAATAGAATGTAAAGATATATGAAAGTTATTGCTGAGGTAAATGATCAATTCTAAATGACATATTTTACAAGAATACAAAGCTCCTCAATTAAGTAAAGTGTGATGATGAATGAGGTTAGGTGTAGAGTCCCACAGTAAATGCCATTACATGAGCCGAGTCCCACATACATCAGACCTAAACTGAAGTACACACTAGTTACATTCAAATTTTCATATATTATTCACTATATAAGTATCAAAAATACTAATTGCCTTGTAAACCACAGACTTTGGTTTGGCATCGAACCACTGTCCTTCCTATAGGTCAGCCACATTGCAAGGCATACGCCCCCTACCGCTGTGCCACCACTTCTGAACCCTCCACTCAGCTTTCTTTGATAAGTTTCTTTGCTTGGGTGAGAGCTGACTGAATGTATCAAATTTGAGGTGCATGCTAGAAATTTTGGCCATACTAAAAATGTGAATAATGTACATACAGTTTTAAAGATCAGATCAAATAAATAATAAATTATTAATCATTCTAGGTATTAAAGAATAAGTTAGAGAGTTAGAGAAGAGAATCATGGACTGAGTAATGCTTTTGGATCAAAGTGGGAACTAAGTAAGTCTTATAAATGGAGGTCAGTGTCTGAGAGAAAACATTGTTTCTAAAAGATGCAGCACCAAGTCAGACTTTTTCTTTAATCCTAAATACTTAGTCAAACTTGACCTTATAGTCTAAGGGTTTAAGTAAATGTGTCCAAACTATTGTTCTCTTTTCACCCAAATCTTCTATTTAGAGACTAGTTTTCCACAAGGGATTTCAAGCTGTATCAAACCATCTGGCTCACTGGCTGTATGGATTTTGAAGTGTTGCCTGAAAGCCCAAGTAGTACAAGGTCTTATTTTATGACCTTACTTTATCCTTAAGGAGTATAACCAAATATACAACTTTTGCATATTACTTTTTGAACTGAATAAATAAAGTATGTTTACAGAATTGTCTCTAATGAAAGAATGATACTTGTCTTAATCTGTCCAGGTTCTAATTTAAAAAAAAATAACATAGTCTAGGAAACTTTATTTCACACAGTTCAGAAAGCTGAAAACCCCAAAATTAAGGACACCCAATAATCTATGTCTGGTGGATCCATTCAGGTTTATAGATAAACTTTTTAATTTTACATTGTATGATGATAAAAAGGGGTGGAGTCACTCTTTGGAGTTTTTTTCATAAAAATAGAAATGCCTTGTGAGAGATCCACCCTTACAACCACACCTTCAGTTATATCACATTAGGGATTATGTTTAAATATAAAAAAATTTTATAAACACAATATTCCATCTAAAACAATTCTGATTTTTGAACTTTTTTTATTGAAACAAATATGAAATACAAATCTTTCACAGTTTTATTGAAAGTACATAGTGACAGCAAATTAGGGCCATTTCCACCACCAGTGTTGACTCCCTCCACCATAGTCCTAGCATACATCTCATAATTCCACCCTTAGCCCCTTTAGACTGCTAGTGTTACCAGTCTCTTTTGTGTATATCTTGTTATAGTTTGGGTCTCTTAATTCTATTTTAGTTAACTTTGTGTGGTATTTAGATCTGACCATTTTTTTTTTATTTCCACTCAATGCTCCTGATACAGCTTGGCCCCTGGGTCTTGACTATTGACTTTTTATCTTATTTTCTCAATGAGGTAGAACAATATGATTCATGTTCTATGATTATTAAAAAAAAGTCAGGAGCCCCTAACTAGGGCATACAATAGAAGAAACAAAAAAAGGGGGGGGGGCAAATTGTGTTTTTATTTCATTAATTTTTTTGCATGGGCACAGTAAACATTGGGGAAATTATAAAGGAAATTCCTTAGTCTAAGAGATACAGGGTTTCTCTACCCTTGAAGCATATTGTCATATGACCAAATATAAGCTCCAGGCATGTTAGTTGTCATTCCCCTAGGTCTACTTTTATGGTCCAGGAAAACTGCTTAATCGAGGTTGTCAAAGTCAGTCTTTTGTAATTAGAGATCTTGCTTTTTGTCAGATCCTAGAGTGAAAACAGAATAAAGTCTTTCTTTATGGTCCCAGGAAAAGTTCTCTTCAGTGGCAGTTGTTGTAGTCAGTGTTCTGTAATTAAAGATTTTGGTTTTTGTACAGATCCTTTTTGATCTTGCTGCTTTTAGTATTCTATCTCTATCTGTGGGATTCGTCATTGTGACTAGGATGTGCCTTGGGTGCTTTCCTTTAGGTTTCTTTTAGCTGGTACGCTTTGGACATGCAGGATTTGGTTGCATATAGTCTTTAACTTTGGGAGTTTCTCTGTAATGATGTCTTTGACTGTTGATTCTTCCCAGGATCTTCTTCCTGGGCCTCTGGGATGCCAATGATTCTTGTGTTGTTTCTGTTGAGTTTATCAAAGACTTCTATTTTCATCTGTTCACATACTTGGAATGCTTTTTTTTCATAGTCTGATTATTTGCCTTAAGGTTTTCTTTTTACCGATCTCTTCTACTGAATGGAGTTATTTTCTTGTTGTTAAGGTGTCATATGAATCTACTCTGGAACAATTTTGTGCCAGAGTAGTATTAGGGACTCCATCAGGAAGTTTGATTCCTGGTGCTGCAGCAGTGAACTGTGCAAATTCTAAGGTTGGAGATCTTGGATCCAGGTTTGTATGGTTCATGTCTGGTTGACTGAGGTCTAATCTCCATGACGGATGTTCAGGGTGGAAGGCTCCCTTGTACTATAAAATTATGACTTCTATCCCTATTATATAATAATGTGTTTCTATACATAAGACTTCCCCATTTTAGTATGCCTATATGTAGAAGAATGATGCTATATTATTAGTGCATTTGTGGCTGAAAATTACATGCTCTAAAGTCTCTGTGCAAAACTTTTCCATTAGAATTTCCTACTAAGTGGAACCAGAACAAGCTAAAAAACTACAAAAGAGTGGGGAAGCTACCTTTAGATATGGAAATAATCACTAAAAGTTATAACTACAAAGGAAATGCATCTACAGAAACATACAAAGAAAATAAAGATGTCCATGAAATCTTTTGAGATAGTCTGAGGGGGGAATAAGATCCAGGGTACGTTTTGATCACACATGGAGGTCTTGTGGAGTCTGAAAAAGTGTCATGGAACTGGGTGTCCCCTGGAGTTGGATCCGGTAGCAAGCAAGAGTTCACATGAGGGAAAATGGGAGAAAAAGGGCCACATAGAGTGAATCAGCAGGAGCCATAGCTGCTGTTTCTTTCAGGGATTAGAGATGGGGAGGATGGGAGGACGTCCTTTAGCTTGGATGCTGAGTTGCAGCTTGTTGGTGTAGGGGAAGGTTCTGGTTCTTTTGTTTGCTTGTTTGTTTTGGGCCACACCTGTTTGATGCTTAGGGGTTACTCCTGGCTATGCACTCAGAAATCGCCCCTGGCTTGGGGGAACCATATGGGACACTGGGGGAAATCACACCACGGTCCTATCCCTTGGCTAGCTCTTGCAAGGCAGACACCTTACCTCACCTCTCAGGCCCCAAGGTTCTAGTTCTTAAGCAGTTAAGCACTGAGAATAAAGAGAGTTAAATAGGGAGAGATAACAGATCAAGAGTGGGGTGTGAGAGGAGAGAAGGAGTTCTGAAGGGGTGGGGGATAATATATAACCGGGGCTATAGACAATATAAGCATGGATCGTTTATTAAATTTTAAAATATAGTTGGAGAGAAAACAAATCAGGATTAAGGGGTGAGAGGATAGAAGGGATTTAATAAGGTGGTGAACAGGGTTGGGAATGAGAGTTAATATATAATAGGAGTTTAAACAATATAGGAGGGAATATGAACAATAGATTAGACAAATATAAGGAGTACATCACCTACCCAATCACATCCCCTCATAGACAGACATTGGAGATCTATTTATAGGTTGTAGTTTTAGGCCTGACTCCTATGGGATGAGTCATAGCACTTAAAAAATTAGGGCCTGCACATCTGATTGTAAAGTTATTTCAATTTCTAGGCAATTTGTCAATAGTGTGTGTGTGGGGGGGTAAACTTTGCTAAATAAAGTTTTTGGGGTTAGATTGTACATGGAAAATTTTAGAATAAACATGATTTTCACTTCTAGAGTACTAAGCAATATGGTAGCAAGCACTATTAGAGGAGTCTGTCCCATCTAGTGTCATCTACCCTGTCTTGTGTATCAAGGTTCGTTTCCTGAAAGGAAACAGACTTTGTGGGCATTTTAATATAATAGTAATGTAGCTTGTAATTTTAATTTTTAATCAGAACTCTTAATAGGGGAGAGAAGGGTAAGAGGATGAATAAATGTACTAGAAGTAATATCATTAGAAGGTATTAGAACTTTTGTCAATGGTAAGAGGAACTCAATACTTCAAAATTATAAATTTAACACTGTCGTAAATACGTTACCTTAAAAAATAATTTTTAAAAAGAACTTGAAAAGTAATTCAATTATTTAAAATTGATATTCTTTCCTTAAATACAAATTTTCATTTGAATTTCCAGGAAATGTATTTTTTAATTTCTTTAATTTTTTTGGTTTATGGACCACACCCAATGATGCTCAGCATTTACTCCTGGCTATGCACTCAGAAATCACTCCTGGCTTGGGGGACCATATGGCAGATCGAACTGAGGTCTGGCCTAGTTTAGCCACTTGCAAGGCAAACACCCTACTGCTACACCACCAATCTGGCCCCTGAATTTCCAGAAAATATACAGAGAGAGAGAGAGAGAGAGAGAGAGAGAGAGAGAGAGAGAGAACACAAATACTCATTGGAGAGTGTAGAAATTTCTGATTTTTTTATTTCAAAAGTTACTGCCTATATGGTTTAAGAGCAACTAAAGATTTAAAATATAGATGGTGAAAATAACATTGCTAAAAACCATAGATAAAGACAGTAACTGAATGACAAGAAAGGTTTTTCAGATGGATAGGTTGAATTAATTTAGTCAAAATATATACCTATTAGGGGCCTGAGTGATAGCATAGCTGTAGGGTGTTTACCTTGCAAGATGCTGACCTGAGATGAACTCCAGTTCAAACCCAGAATCTCATATGGTCCCCAGAGCATGCCAGAAGTGATTTCTGAGCACAGATCCAGGAGAAACTCCTAAGTGTAGCTGGGTGTGACCCCCCCAAAATAGCAAAAAAAAAAAAAGTATCTATTTTACAAATAAATATACAGAATTAAAGTGATTCCCATACCTATTTACAATATTACTTAAAGGAAATAAAATAAAAACATGAAGTATATAGAGAACCACAAGGGACCATAAATTATTAAAACCATCTTGAAGGTATAAAAATTGAAGTGTGCCATGTTAGGTAATTTAAGCTACATACAAGATGACAGCAATAAAAATGTATGGTTTGGAAATTAGGGAGACACTTAACTATAACTGAACAATGAGAATAAACACACACATACACACACACTCTTTTTGAAATTTTATCTATAAAATGAAACCAAGATAATATCATTGGTAAAGAAAAAAATTTTTCAATAAAATAATTTTTATGATACTCACATAGCCACATGCAAATGTATCAAACAAATCTCTTTCCAGATCCATTCCCTGAGTTAAAATGGTTGTAAGGTTTGAATGAAAGATCTAAAATATAAGATACAAAAATTGTTGTAAAATTCCTTATTTCTTTGGGAAGTAAACACAAGAGACATGAAAATAATGAGAGGCATTTAGAACTATATTACACTGAAGAGCCTTTGTACTGCAAAATATAAACAGTAAAAGAAACATCTTAATAGGAGAAGAAATGAGCACATCATACACGTTAAACAGTTAATATTCTTATATGTAGAGAACTTAAAAAAACTCAATGACAAGGAAAAAAGCAAATAAGCTAATTAAAAAATTGGCCAAAGATTTAAAATAGTCTCTTCTTCACCAATGAACACAAACAGATACCAAAAAGGGATTGGAAAAAAGTGTTAGCCATCACTGATTATTAGAGAAATGAAAATAAAACCTACAGTGAACATCTAATACCTATCATAATAGCTTACATGATGAAACAACAAATATTGGTTAAGAATGAATGGAAAGGGATTCTCTCTTCCTTTTTTATTTGATGGTGATATATGCTGGTACATCCAATTGCTAAACAGCATCAAACTGCCTCAATAAGCTATAAACAGAGCTACCATAGGTATCATATGACAATTTCACTATTAAGTGTCTATCAAATAAGTTGAAAACATAAAAAGCAAAACAACATGTTCAACACAATGTTTGTTGCAATGTTGTTTATAATAGCAACCATATGGAAATAATAAGTTGAACAGATTAGATAAAAATATTAATACCTAATAAAATGTTGCTCATCTATATTAAGGGACAAGATTTTAACAATTTACATAAAGAAGAAAGTAGAGTTATTTGTGAATGAAAAGGAATAAAATTATCCAATTATTTCACCCATTATGTAACACAGGATACAAAAATGATGAATCCAAAAATAAAAGTGAGTAGACAGGAACACAAAACTAAACTGTCAAAAAAAAAGGGAGTAAAGGTAAAGAAAGGTGGAAGTAATATAATAAAGGCTATGAGATTTATTTATAATAAAAATAGTAAAAGAAATACTTTAGGGATACTTCATCTGGTGACATGCAATTATAAATCATGATAGAATTCTAATGATCATATGTAACTCAAAGGTAAAACAGAATGTAGACTGAATAATACGACATGAGGCAATGGTAAATACTATGTTGAAGTTTCCAGGGCCTTTTCTTGGCAATCAAAACAAAAAAAATAATCCATTTACATTGAAGATCTTAGACTAGAATACCATAATGTCTGGTCTTTAGTATCAAATATCATTAAATAAAGCTACTACATTTAGAGATGGAGCGAGTGTGGGGGCACATTTGTTTTTATGGACTCTATTCTGAGAGTCACTGTTGTGCTGGGGATAGAACTAGGGTTGGGATCATGCAAGCTAAGTGCCTTCATCCCTATGCAGCTTTGAGTTCTGCCAAGAGCTGCTTGACACTAGTAGTGATCTTTTGTCAGACTCATTATCTGCTTTGAGGTCCAAATCAATCCTATTCTCCTCTAGACACAGAAAATTGAGCCAAAAGTTTCAGCAGGCATCCTAAGAGACAAACAAGGGTCATTAGATCCCAAGGACACTGGTAGTTTGTGCCAGAATAATTCTGGCTTGATTTTCCTTCTCAGCACCAGAAACACCAAAACCAATTGAAATGAGCCAGTTTATTAAGGAAACTGAGCCTTGCCCCTATTTGGGAGTTGCTCAATGCAGTTTTCTCTTCCCTGTGAATATCAGTGTCCTCAAGTGTCTGTAGCACCAGCAGAGGAGGACAAGACCAGCTGTGGGAAGTTTTACATAATTGGAGGTAGGTCTTAGCCAACTGATATAAGTTACAGGGGCACAGATTGTATTGAGAGATGAAACTAGCACAAAACAGAGGGGCACAGAAATATTCAAGAGAATAGGGGACTTTCTATGAAAGTGACGCTCTAGGTCTTATCCTGGCATCCCCAGAGCATTAATAGGAATATCTTTTTTTTTTATAATTTACTGTCTTAATTTATTTAAAAATGTATTGTCTTCATGTAAGCAAGGTGGTTACAAATTGAGATTTTCTGTGGTACATATTTGTGGTTAAAAATTGTTTACATGATTGAGTTTCTGTCATAGAATATATATCACCTTTCACCAGTACACATTTCATACCAACAATGTCCTCTGGTACACTCCTGAACCCATGAAGCCAACCTGTCTCTTTGGCAGGAGGCTCATCTTTCTGTCTTTGCTCTTGTATATCTGTATCTCTCTGTTTTTCTCTGTCTTTCTCTTTCTTTATTGACACTGGTTTGAAATATTGTTAATGAAAAAGTATTGCAGGCTACTTTATTCGAACTGTAATGAAGTGGTATATAAAGGGTATGAGATTTATTTCAAATTAAATTATAAAAATAATTCTTTATCTATATTTCATTGGATGACCTGCAATTATAATTTATAATAAAGTTCTAATGATTATACAGACTCAAAGATAAAGCAAGAATATAGTCTGAATAGTATGAATTTAGACAATAGTTGAACCTGTTTAATTTTCCAGAGCCATTTGATGGCAAAGAAAACAAAAAGTAATCCATTTAACATTAGATATCTTAAGTAGAAAACACTAATGTTTGGTTTTTATTGTCAAATACGCTTGAATGAAGGTACTCCTTTTGAGAATGGTGGAAGTGTTGGGAATAGATTTTTTAAATAATTTTTATTGAGACCAATGGGAATTATATGCCTTTCACAGTTACATTTAAGGTATGTAGTGACAGTGAATTGGGGCAAGTCCCATCATCAGAGTTGACCTTCCTCCACCATTGTTCCCGCATGCATCCCATACCTCTATATTTAGCCCCCTGGACTGCTAGTTTAAGAAGTTCCATTTGTTCTTAGCTTGTTGTAGTTTGAGTCTCTTTATTCTATTGTCACTAACTTTGGTTTGGGTATTTAGGTTTGAACATTTTTTTATTTCCACTCATTTTTTTCTTAGAGTGCTTTGCCCCTGGTTCCATCCACTTTTTTTTTTCAATTTGTAGGACTCCTTAGAAATATGAGGCCAAACAAGATGATTCATGTTTTATGGTTCTGATATAAAAAAAAAAAGTGGGCAGGAATCCATGTTTAAAAGCTTTATTTATAAGAAGAAAAAAAGAAAAAGAATAAGAAAAAAAAGGGGGGTTGGGGACTGGAACAGTGGTGCAGCTATAGGGCATTTGTTTTGCATGTGGCTGACCTAGGATGGGCCACAATTCAATCCCCAAGACGACCCAAGCCAGGAGCTATTTCTGAGCATTTAGCCAGGAGTAACTCCTGAGCATTGCCGGGTGTGGGTGTGGCCCAAAACCAAAAAAAGGGGGGGCTGATGTGGCAATTTTGTTTGTTTTGGCCGTTTTCTTTTCGTAGGCACAGTAATTGTTGGGGAAATTAGAAAGGAAATTTCCTTGGCCTCAGAGATACCTTGAAACACACTGATCTGAGACTGACCACAGTATCTAAACATGCTCATTGTCAAACCCCAAGATCTTTCTTCATGTTACCAGGAAACTTTCTGTTCAGTCATGGTTGTCAAAGTCAGTCCTCTGTATTTAGAAATCTTGTTTTTTTTTTTGCAAAGATCCTAGGACAAAGTCTAGGATAGAGTCATTTGTTATGGTCAGAGAGTATTCTGATTTTATCTCACTATTAGGTGATTAGGTAAGGCAACTAGCCCTTGGACCAAATTGTTGCTGTTTTTTTGTCTTCAGTGTGTAGTATGAACCTACCCTGGCCCAAATTGGAATGGTATTAGGGACTCCTCCGCGGAGAGTTTGATTTCTGATGCTGGTACATGTTACTATGCCTGTCTTGGGCACAGTCTAGTGGGGATAAGATCCAGGGCACATTTTTGTCCCACACCATGTCTTTTTGAGTCTGAGAAATGGTTGGCAGCAGTCAGGGATCAGGTCATGTCGAGCTGGATTCTCTCTGGAACTGGCTTTGGTAGCAAGCAGCAGTCCACATTGAGAGGAGGTGGGAGTAACAGGGACTGCAGAGAATGAGTCAGCAGGAGAAGTGGCCTCAGCTTCTTGCAGGGGAGAAAAATGGGGTGTGTCTTCCACTTGGGAGCTGAGTGGCGGCATGTTGATGCAGGGGGACAATCGTGCTTCCTAAGGAGTTAAGAATTGAGGGTAAAGAGGGTTAAATAGAGAGAGATAACAGATCAGAGAGGATGGAAGGAGTACTGAAGGTGAGGGGGGTAACATCTAACAGGGGGCTACAGACAATATTGGCATGGATTGTTTACAATATATATTAGGAGAGCTACTGGATCAGGGTTGAGTGAGGAGAAGGGATTTTATAAAGTGGTGAACAGGTTGGATGGAAGGAGGGTTAATATATAATAAGACTATATACAATATAGGAAGGTATTATCAAAAATACAGATTAGAAAAACATAGAAGAGCACACCACCTACCCACTCACACCCACTCATAGACATTAGAGATCTATTTATAGATTGTAGTTTTAGGTCTGATCCTAATAGGATGGGTTACAGAGCATAAAAAAAAATGGGGCCTGCAGATCAGTATGTAAAGATATTGCAATTTTTAGGCTCTTCATCAATGGTGGGTATAAACTTTGCTAAATAATACTTTAGGGGTTAGATTGATTTTGGAATATTTTAGAAAAACATAATTTTCCCATCTAGAGTACTAGGGATTACTAGAGTACTAGAGAATCTGAGCCTTGCCCCTATTTGGGAGTTACTCACTGAAGTTTTCTCTTCCCTGTGCATATCAGTGTCCATAAGTGTCGGTAGCACCAGCAGAGAAGAAGGCCAGGAATGGGAAGCTTCACATAATTGGAGGTAGGTCTTAGCCAACTGACACAAGTACAGGGTGGTACAAAATATAACTGGGGAAATGAAAATGGCACTCAATACAAAAAGTGACTGCTATAGGTCTCATCCTGGCATCCCCAGAGCATTAATCGGAATCTCTCTCTTTTTTTTTTTATAATTCATTTAAAAATGTGTCTTCATGTAAGCAAGGTGATTACAAATTGAGGTTTTTCTGTGATACAAATTTGTGGTTTAAACTGTTTCTTGCTTTTTGTCTATCTGTCTCTCTCTGTCTTTCTGGCTTTCTCTTTATTGACACTGGTTTGAAATATTTTAGTGAAAAATATTGCATGTTACTTTATTCCCCTATAGTGAAATAGTATAAAACGGGTATGAGATTCATTTCAAATTAAATCATAAAAATAATTGTCGATATTTCATTAGGTGACCTGCAATTATAAATCATAATAAAGTTCTAATGATTATACAGGATCAAAGATAACGAGAATAATCAGAATAGTATAAATTTAGGAAATAGTTGAACCATGTTTAATTTTCTAGAGCCCTTTGATGGCAAAGAAAACAAAACTAATCCATTTCCCATTGATTATACTATTAAAGTTCTTGTAATATTCATCTAGATATGTGCATAGAGGTACATATTCAATAAATCAAAATAGAAACATCTCTAAAACTGGAATCTTTTCAAGATTATCTATTTTCCAGAACCAAATGGAAAAGAAAATATGTTCTGTCTCCCTCTGTTCATTTCTCCTCAATTTTTGTGCATGACCATTCTGGAGCAGAAACTCCTTATTTGGCTGGTGAAATACTTGTCTTGGTAAGAGCAAGGAGATGACATAATGAGCATTATATTCATGATATGATGCATGATGTCACTGGAAAAGTGCACCCACATCCTCTGAGGCTCACATTCTCATTGGTAATTAGAGCGTACCTTTGCTTTTTTGATAAAGTCAGGAAAAATATTCTTTTCAAGTCCATTTCCCTCAAATTGGCCCTATTTCTCCTATACCTAACCCTACTAAGCTATGGCTAATTCCTCGTTCCATTTCCTTCTCTATCTTCTTCCCTCACATAGCTAATCATTTCCTTTCTACTAATTCTAGAGGTTGGGCAGGCTATACCATAAAATAAAATTCAGTCTTCTCCACACACTACGTTTTTGTATCAGTTGGATGCTCTCAATGGGCAGATGAATCTCATAAAAGTAGTAAAATTCTAATGTTATGATTCATCAATTCAGGATTATTTCTTCAATACAACCCCAGCACCATACAACTGCTTCTTAGCTTAATAAACCAAACACTTCACGTGGGATATTCTGAAGTCTTCTGAAATTGTCTTCATTCTGCCCACAAATTCCCTCACTTTTACCAGACCACCACCATCTTCCTGCTGCCATCATGTTATGCATGAAACTCTGTTCAATTTCCTTCTGAACAATTTCCCCTGTAACACACCTGCCAGGGTTTAAACTTCAACCCTGGCTTCCTTATCATTGTCCCTAGTTCCCCTACCTCTGGATCCTTTGACTGACAGGACCACACAAATGTGAGTCAAATTGCAGACTACATGGGTGGGGAGGTACACTACAGAGACAGTCTGTTGAAGTTTGGTACTGCCACATCTTCATAGAGCCAAATCATTATGGAGCTAGTGGTCAGAAAGAACAGGTTGATTTAACATTGCAGACTAAACACTACAGATTAGGCCATGACAAATCAGTCACGGCCTAATGTCATCTCTTTTTCATGCTTCTCAAGCCACCTCACTGCCAGGCCAGTTAAAAAGGAACTGAGCCTACCTGCAAGTGTCAACATCCTCTGATAACTGTAGTACCAGGAGAGTAAGACATGGTAGAAATGTAAAGCATGCACAAATGAAGGTAAGTCTAGCTAGCTGATACATATAAAGGAGGGCATAGATGGTATCTGGGAGAATAAAACTGGCACTGGACACAGAAGAGGGGTCCAGAAATATCGGAGAGATTATGGGACTTTCAGCGCATTCAGGTCTTATCCTGGTATACCATTTAACAGTAAGAACTTTCTAATTTATTGTCTTAATTTATTTTACTTTATCCTTTCAGTAAGTATGATGATTATAAATCAAGGCTTACTGCAATACCACTGTGTAAACATATGTTAGTTGCATGATTAAATTGTCATAGAAGTATAAAACTATTTATCAGTGCAATCTTCACACTACAAATGTCCCCAGTTCCTCTCCAACCCATCCACACCTACCTGTCTCTGATGCTGGCACATTGCTTATGTCTCTGTCTCTCAATTTCTCTTTTTCCTTTTTGACCCTGCTATGCAATATTGTTAATGAATGAGTGCTTCATGTCACTATGTTCCCCTATACGGAAGTAGTATTGTTTGGATCTAAGACCACTCACCCATGTAAAGTGACCAAGGACAAAGGGTAATAAAATCACACAGAGAGATTTTATTTGCTTAGCAAGTTAAGGGCCCAAGACTTCTGAGTACAGGCTTATCGTCATGTACCCCAGCCACTATTTAACTCAGATTACATAGATGCACAGCATTAATCTAGAGCCAGTTACTTTTCTATTGGCACCTGCTACATTTTAAAGAATACATCTTCCATTCCATTGGGTTCCACTTAATGTTACAATTCAAACAACCTACTTCCATGTTAAAAGATATTGACATAAGTGTCCCCTTTATCTATATCCCATCATTAAACCCACATGGAACATCTGGGCCATCTGGTCCCCCTTTGTCTCCAACTCTTATCTGAAGGCCACATTCCCACAAACTAGCCATCTAACAAAGGAAGTATAAAAAAGCTAAAGAGCAGTTTTAAGCAGTTTTAGCAAAAGCAGAAACTTTCATGGGGAAAGCAGAAACCACAGGGTCCTACATTCATTTTTTTTTTTTCTCAAAAATCAGTCTCTGAAGGCACTTGTGTGTCTTGGTGTCCATATCTCAGGTTAAAAAGGTTTTTATTCTTGCTGGTCATCCTTTGCTGTATAGTAACAGTTGTATATCTGCATTCTTGTCCTTTTTCTGTGAGCTGGGGTTGTTTAGATCTGCAGGGTGTCTTTCCCGTTCAGGCAACTCCACAGCAAAAAAAAAAAAAAAAAAAACCAGGTTCCTACTATTTCTTTAATCCTGCAACTTAAAAAGCTGTTGGGATAGAGAGAACAACACAACCCACACCTGATACAATTGATGTCAATAATGCCTTTAACTCATTGATTTGAATTCCCATTGTTCTTTCTTTGTACTTATTCCCCTGGAAGCTTTCCTGCTCTATATTTTCCCTACAGATTTCACCACCTTAGAAGTCATTAAAATGGGAGAGTGGCTGAAGGTCCATATTCTGTAATTTCTTCAAGCTGGGTAGGGACTGTAGACCCTATCTCACACCACCTTAATAAGAGGCAATGGACAATTGATTGGGTTCCAAAGTTTCAACCTCAAAAGAATCAGATTAGTTAGACAGAGGAATATTACTTAAATCTCTCAGGCCTTGGAGCAGTAAATGATATATAGTTCTGAGTTACTTTTCACTTCTCCCATCAAGGTCAAGCTACTTCTACATAGGTTACCCAAGAGGAATGGACTTTAAGAATGCCTTTAATCCAATAAGCTACATAAAAATAGTTTTTCTCTCCACTTTCACCCTGTACCTTGCCAGAGTGCTACTGATAGATCATTTTGACTTACTACCTTCCATTTGGAGACCCCAATTATTTACAAGGAATTTCTGGTGCTTGGTCGATGACAGAGCAGGTGTTGAATACTTCACTTGTCAGATCAGTGCTGGCCAGTGTAGAGATGGGAAGACCAGTCGAACATGATGATCTCCAGGGTTGGGAGCATCTCTGACCTTCGAATCAGTTTTCCTTTTCTTGATACTGAGAGTGGAGGGGGAGAGCAGGGTCCAGGCTATGGCCAGTCAGTGCAGATCCAGAAAGTCCTAGAAAATCTCCAATTTCCTCTGGCTATTACACCTCATAGTCTTCTTGTCACTACTTCAAAGTAGGGAACTGCTTGCCACTCAACCTCAACCCCTTTCAATTCCGTTCCCCTGAAAGAGGGCTCTGGATTCCCCACCTGATCTTGATTTCATGTCTGCATAAGGAGTAATCCCCACTACAGAAAGGAAAATGTATTGCTTGAATCCATGCAAATCAACATGATGCCATGAAAAATTAGAAAAACAAAATACTGAAGGTGCAAAGAGGAGAGAAAAGCAAAAACCTTGAAATTATTGGTTTAATGTCTGGGACCTTCTACAGTAAGATTTAATCATAATCATAAAGCTCTTTCTGATACAACTATCAATATCCTTGGCAGAAAGAAAGGAAAAATCTGGCAAGCAGTAAGGTAAAAAATACAAAAGCATTTAAACATGTTTAATCCTACATATCATACAAAAGGTAGAATCTCCTGGCCTGTTGGGCTCCAGCCTCATTTTATATGTTCATAGGCAGAAGGCATGCTGGGCATCAGCAATCACATCACACAAATTTCACCACTAATATGTAAAATTTGTTATACATGTAATTTGAACAGAAGTTTGAAACTTTGCATATTTAATACCAGGAAGAATGTCCACTTATTTTTGGTAGATTTTACTCTTTAAAATTCCTAGTGAAAAGTTGACTGTCACTAATTTTCAAAAAGCTTTAAACAAACTGAATTTTAATGAACTTTCTTAAATTCTCTATTATTCTTTTATAAAACCTTTATCTGTTAGGTGCTCATAACACCTCATAAATCCATTTGATAAACTTCTGTTATACAAAACATTAGTAGTCTTCTGATTTAGGGGCATAAAATAATCATCCAGTTTGATTATAGTTTCTTTCCTTAGTATACATCATTAAAAGTGCACATTCCTTTAAATTCACTCTGTAAGTTTTCTCCATTCCTATTTGCAACCAACTGATTATTCCTTTACAGAGTGAATTCCATTTATAAATTTCCCATATTCATAAATCTAGACATTATCTTTCTTGAATAATTATCACACACCACTCACCGACTACTTTTCTTTCTAACCTTTTCTTCTGCACACAACAATTTGAAATATTCCCCAGTAAAACAGTAAGAAAGCTGTAATAATTTATTAATTTTCAAATTATTAAACAAACTCATGAACTATCACTATTAAAGGTAAGCAAAACTGACAAAGATCCAAACAAATGCCCCTACTTTGAAGACCTTAAGTTAATAATTTGTATACTAATAGAATTCCACTTGTCCTTTTAAAGTAAATTTAACCTTTTTTTTAAATGCCCAAACCTAATGAACATTCCTTTTACTTTACTTAAGCTGTATTTGAAAAGAAAACTTTTAGTTAAAACATTGGACCAGGGGCCCGGAGAGATAGCACAGCGGCGTTTGCCTTGCAAGCAGCCGATCCAGGACCTAAGATGGCTAGTTCGAATCCCGGTGTCCCATATGGTCCCTCGTGCCTGCCAGGAGCTATTTCTGAGCAGACAGCCAGGAGTAACCCTGAGCAATACCGGGTGTGGCCCAAACCCCCCCCCCCCAAAAAACAAACATTGGACCAGAATTACACAAATTCAGAAGCTATGATAAGCATAGTAAGAACTGTGCTCATAAGTGTTCATGTAAAATTCTGTATTTTCAGATAAAAATTCTTAGACCTTTACAATATATAAATTCTCTTAAAAAGATTCTCAAGATTTGTAATCCAGAGGAATTACAATTTTATAACATAACCTCATCTACACATTATTAGTTACTTTACTTTTTCCTCAATAATTTAGAACATTTTTTAAAATAGTTTTCTTTCTTTGACCTCATTTTGCAATTTTCAATATCAATATATATATAGCTTATACACATACCTTTAATTTATTGTTATTTCAGTGTTTTAACTTGGAAATTACTAAATTTAGTAAATGCAAATAGTTTAACATGTTATAATAATGTGAAGCAAGGAAGTTGCTTCTTGCCATGACTATAAATAAATATATATAAATAAATATAAATAAATCTGTAAATACTTCTACATATGTTATACAATAAAATTTAGTGTTTGCTAACAATAGGATTAAAATAGTTCACTACAAAACAAATCTGTATATTTCTCTTTTATTAATAAAAATTTAAATTCCAAATTTCATTACAGGGCCCATAAAATATATAATTCTAAATACCAATTACCAAGTTACCTAGGCTTTACATGAGAAATAGCATGAGAAATAGTAGCAAGGCAAGGTTCCTAGAGTGGAAGTGGAGCTTCTTAGGTCTATTGCCAAAGAAGTGGAGTTTGTTGTTTCCCAGGCATGTGCCTTCATACCTGGATTCATGCACTGCTTGAAACAGCTTCACAAAGTGCTAGTTCATATTTTTGGTAGCAGTGACTACTACATGTGACTGTAGCCTGTGGCCAACAAGCCGTATTAACTTTGCTGGTTAAATGGCACCTTGCAATTCCAGGCAAGTTGTCATTTACAGCCAGGAGAGGGCCATTCTCTTCCTTCTGGCAGGCCTCAGATGGGGTGTATCTCTGTTCCCAAAGGCGGGCCCCAGCAGGTGGTCCTGCTCTATAAAGGCAGAACAAGGTGGGGTTCACCAAATTAACATGTCAAGGATAACAAGTACTCCTCAAATCCAAGCATTATAGTAACTTAAGTTGTAAAGCCTCAGAAAGATAGAATAAGAATGATTTTACTTGAATTTTGAAGAGTCTGTACTTTATTTCAATACTCAAAATTTTTTAAATTTTCAAAATTTTCTTTACTTCCAAGTTTGAAAACCAATTGCTCAATCTACTTACATCTAACATAACCAAAATGACCAAATGGTCCTTTATTAGACATAGTAAAGACATTTTAAGCATTTTACATTTTAGATCTTAAGACCAACAGTAAAGTAGTGACAAACCAATTATGAAATTTAGTTATCTTAATATTAATCACTCACAAAACTAACAATAGTATTTATAAAGGCTAATTCACAGACAATTTTCCACATAATTTTCTATTATTAGATACCTTTAAAATCAGACATTTTCTCATTCTGCATCAGAGATACAAAAGTCCCATTTTATTATTTATTTATTTATTTGGTTTTTGGGCCATACCCAGTGATGCTCAGGGGTTATTCTTGGCTATGCACTCAGAAATCGCTCCTGGCTTGAGGTACCATATGGGATGCCTGGGGATCGAATTGTGGTCCTTCCTATGCTAGTGCACACAAGGCAGATTGCCTTACTGCTTGTGCCACCGCTCCGGCCCCTGAAGTCCCAATTTTTATACTTTTGTAGCCTGCTGGATTTTAAATTACCAACATTTATTTATACTGATAGTCTATTATTACAGATGGCACTGAACAGAATTATGACTTTGCTCAGAAATTCCCGAGAGGCTAGTTGCACAAAGGGAGTTTACCTGTTCTTTTTTTTTTTTTTTTTTTTTTTTTTGGTTTTTGGTTTTTGGGCCACAACTGGTGACACTCAGGGATTACTCCTGGCTATGATCTCAGAAACTGTTCCTGGTTTGGGGGACCATATTGAAGACTGGGGAATTAAACCAAGGTCCGTCCTAGGCTAGCGTGGGCAAGGCAGATGCCTTACTGCTTGTGCCACCACTCCTGCCCCAAGTTTTCCTATTTTTATCTCTTTTAGCTCTCTGGAGATCTTAACCATTACAGACCTGAACTTAGAAAGTTCCCAATTCGCAATGTATACCACCAAAGCACCTGCTTTTCTGCTCAGCAAGTTCGTCTAATCTGACCCCACAAGGGTCTCTATTCCCTATTTTCAGGTCTCATAGACACTCACAATTCAGGTGATTACTTTTGTTGTTGACCCTCCACTGCCTGCATTATACAGCCCAGACCGACCTTAGAGAGTGGAGAAGGGGGGCTTTTCAGTACAGGTACACTTTCACCTTCAGAAAGCCTAGCCCCAACACATTCAAGTGCCGAAGCCAGCTCTCCCAACTCTGCCTGCTTCAGAGGTGGTTAAAATGCCCTGGCTCTCATGGAAGGGTGCACAGGAGGAGAGTTTTAGAAGTTTCCTGACCCTATAGACTGAAAAGGACAACAGACACCACACTAACAACAAAACAAATTCACAGCACTTCAGCACTCTCACAGGGGCAGTGCTGTTCTCATTCAGGACACAGAAGACAATCTTTTGTCTGGAAAACAAGAATGAGTAGCACAAAGCTTAAGAAGCAAAACCTGCAACCACACAAATACCTTCAGGAGAGGCACACACACTGCATGCTACACTTGACAAACTTCACAATCATCTGAGGCTCTTATCACACATACACCTTTTAGGATCCTTTTTCTGAGGTGTCCAGTAGACCTGCCCTATACCAGATGAGAATTATCAATGAGTGGAGCCCTAGGCTACCATAGCTACTAGGCTATGGCATCCTAGGCTACAATAGGCACTTTCCTATTGACACCCGCTACATATCAAAGAATACATCTTCCATTCCATTGGGCCCCACTTAATTCAGACAATCTGCTTCCATGTTAACAGATATTGACAAAAGTGTCCCTTTCATCTATCTCCCATCATTACACTCACAAGGAACTTCCCAGCCATCTGGTCCCAACTGATGAGTCTCCCTTTGTCTCCTACTCTTATCTGAAGGCCACATTCCCACAAGCAAACAAACTAACAAATGGAGTATACAGGAGCTAAAGAGCGTTTTAAGCAGTTTTAGCAAAAGCAGAAACTTTCATGGGGAAAGGAGAAACCTCAGAATACTACAGTATTTACTACTGATGGGTATGTGTTTTTTCTAATTCAATTATAAGAAATAATTTATGGATATATCATCTGGTAACATGCAACTATGATTAATAATAAAGTTTTAATTATTACACAGAATGAAAGGTAAAGTATAGACTGAATAGTCTTTAGGCAATAGTCAATACTATGTTGAAATTTTCAGGGCCTTTTCTGGGCAATCAAAACAAAAAGTAAGCCACTTCCCATCGTAGATCTTAGTTTAGAATACTCTAATATCTGATCTTTACTATCAAATACCTTTAAAAAAAGTTACTTTTATTGAAGATGGTGAGAGTTTTGCGGTCACATTGGTTTTACTGATTCTACTAGGAAAGAGTGAGTCACTATGGGGACAGAGTTGTGCTGGGGATAGGACTAGAATTGGGCTCAGGTAATGTAACTGCCTTCATACCTATGCAGCTTTTATTCCTGCAAGAGCTGCTTACTACTAGTAGTGAAATTCTGTCAATTCAATCTGTTCTTTAGGGGGCAAATGAATCCTATACTCCTATCAATACAGAAAAATGAGCCAAAGGTTTCAGCAGCCATTCTAAGAGACAAACAAGGATTAGTAGATTCCCAAGGACACTGGTAGTTTCTGCCAAGACTATCCTGGAAGTGAAGGATATTACTCTAGTGATATTGGCTGCATCAGTGAAGTACAGTGATAGGTTCTGTTACCAGAGTGTATAGTAAATTTGCCTTTTGTATATTTTGGAAATGAAATAGAACACACTTATGAAACCATTGGAGGAGTTAGAAAAAGAAGAGTAAAGAATTTGAATTATTTAAGTATGACCTCAGTTAGAAACCATCTACCATATATTTAGCCCTCCAAGTAACTGCAGCATGTGACCAAATTCACACAATTGCACCTTCTCGATAAAAGACCAGTTGAACTGGAAAATGCTTCAAAACATAAATGAGAAAGTGAGGCAAAAACAAAAAACTGGTTTTCTCTATACACTCTAAGTATTTGTGTCAGTTGCATGCTCCCTACGGGCAGATCAACATCATAAAAGATTGAAAATTTCATCTAATTTCTATGAGTCATCCACTCAGATTATATCAATAATTCGTTTGTAATTTCCATTTAGATCTATATACTCAATTAATCAAAATAGAAATATCTCTAAAACTGGAATCTTGTCAAGATAATCCATTTCCCAGACCCAATAGGAAGAGAAAACATGGTGCTATTTCCCCTCCCCACATTCCTTTTCTTTTATTGTACATGACCATTCTGGAGCAAAAACTCCTTATATGGCTGGAGATAGGCTTGTCCTGGGAAGTGCAAGGGATGCCATATGGGCATCATAGTCACCATATGATGCATGATGTCACTAGAAAAGAAGCCCCCTTCCTCCGAAGCTCACTCTCTCATTGTTCATGAGAGCCTACTCTTGCTGATAGAATGATGTCCAGAAAAATGTTTTCGAGTCCATTTTCCACACCTAACCCTTCTAGACACAGCAAATACCCCAGTCTGTTTCCTTCTCTACTTTCTTCCCTCACATTGCTAGTCATTTCCTTTCTACTAATTCTATAGGTGGGGCTCACCACACATAAAATAAAATCTGTTTCTTCCCGCACACAAGAAGTTTTTGTATAAGTTTCATGTTCTCAATGGGCAGATGAACATCATATAAATTTGATAATTCCATCTAATACCCATGATTCATCCACTCAGGATTATCTTTGACCAATCATTCCACAAAGAACCACAGAACTACTTGCCATCACCACAAAACACAAACTCATCTGATTTCCTGCGACCTTCTTAAACTGTCCATTTCTGTTCACAAGTACCCTCCCAACTTCACCAATCACCACCTTTTTGACCCTCCCCCAAATTTTTACAAGTAAACCTCTTCATGGACCTCCTGAATCACTTTCTCTTCATGCCACCTGCCAGGGTTTAACCTTAAAACTAGGCTTGCTTGTAGTCATTTCTTGTTCTCCAGCTCTGGATCGCCTAGCCTCTGCATTGACAGCACCACACAAATGTAAGTCGAATTGCAGACTACATGGGAGGGGAGGTACACTACAGGAACAGTCTGTTAAAGGTTGGCACTGCCACAAATTAGTAGCGCCAAATCTATGAGACTGATTATCTCGGTTTTTTTAAATGTCCTCTCTTTTCCTTTTCAGGCTTCTTCTCCTCAAGCTGCCTCACTTCCAGGTCAGTTAAAAAGGAACTGAGCCTACCTGCAAGAGTCAACTTCCTCTGGTAACTGTAGCATCAGGAGAGTAAGACATTTCAGGAATGGAAAGCATGCACAAATGGAGGTAAGTCTAGCCAGCAGATACATGTAAAGGAGGGCACAGTTGGTATCTGGGAGAAGGTCTTATCCTGGTATACCATTTTTAACATTAAGAATTTTCTTTATGGGCCCAGAGAGATAGTACTGCGGCATTTGCCTTGCAAGCAGCCGATCCAGGACCAAAGGTGGTTGGTTCGAATCCCGGTGTCCCATATGGTCCCCCGTGCCTGCCAGGAGCTATTTCTGAGCAGACAACCAGGAGTAACCCCTGAGCACCACCGGGTGTGGCCCCCCCCCCAAAAAAAAAAAGAATTTTCTTTATGATTCTTTATGATTTATTGTCTTAACTTATTTAATTTATTGTCTTTCAATAAGTATGGTGGTTACAAATTGAAGCTTTCTGCAGTACCAATTTGTAGATACATATTTGTTTCATGATTAAATTTGTCATAGAAGTTTAAAGCCACCTATCAGTGAACTCTTCACACCACCAATGTCCCCAGTTTCTCTCCCACCCAACCACCTCTACCTATCTCTGAGGCAAGCATTTTGCTATGTCTCTCTGTCTCTCAATCTCTTTCTCTTTCTTTTATGACCCTAGAATGCAGTATGGTTAAACAACTAGTGCTGCATGCCACTCTATTAACCTATTAAGAAATAGTATATACTACTAAAGGGTATGAGCTTTACTTCAACTAAATGACAAAAGAAATGGTTTATGAATATTTTATCTGGTGACATGCAGTTATAATTCATAATAAAGTTCTAATGATTATACAGATTCAAAGCTAAAGTAAGAGTATAGACTGACTAGCTAGTATGAGTTTAGGCAATTGTCCATACTGTGTTGAAAAATCTAGGTTACACTTCTTAGCAATATAAACAAAAAGTGATCCATTTCCCATTGGAGTCATATTAGAATACCCTCATGTTTGGTGTTTACTATCAAACACTCTGGAATAAAGTTACTTCTTTGGGGGCCACACTTGGTTTAATTGACTGTACTGGGAGAGAAAGTCACAATGGGGATTGTGTTGTGTTGGGGATGGGACTAGGGTTGAGCTCTGTCAAGGTAAGTGCCTTCACCCCTATGCAGCTTTTAGTTTTGCCAGAGTTGCTTGCCACTAATAGTGAAATTCTGTCAGACTCATTCTCGCCTTCGGGGTGAAAATCAATCCTATACTCCTCTAGAGTATACTTCTGAGTATACTCCTCAGAAAACTGAGCCAAAGGTTTCAGCAGCCATCCTAAGAGATAAACAAGGGTCAGTAGAACTCAAGGATACTGTTAGTTTGTGCCAGGACAATCCCAAAGTGAAGTGTATTACCTTAGTGATATTTGCTGCAACAGTGAAGAACAGTGACAGCTTTTGTTATCAGAGTGTATAATAAGAAATTTACTCTTTGTAGATTTTGGAAAGGAAAGAGAACACACTTATGAAACCTTTGGAGGGGTTAGAAAGAGAAGTTAAAAGGGGAAGGTTTGAGGCCAGACAAATAGTATTAATACATCCAACAAGCTTTTCAAAAATATTTAAAGTATGGCTGCTTGGTTAACAAAAAGAATATTAGGCACTAATGCATATGAACTTAATTCTTTCAAATATTTCTCTTTTGTAATTTTACTTGTAATTACTCCAAACATTGTAACATGAATGATTATGAATATTTCAAAAATTATTCAACTAGAGCAATTATGTAGAATGGTATTTTTTGTTGTTTTATTTTGTTTTGTTTTTGTCTGTTCTTTAATGAAACTTTGTGGGAAGTGTGAAGATAAATTTGGCAGTCATATTTATCAAAGCACCTACATTAAAATTTTGACAAGGACTATAGGATTTTAGTGTTTTATAGCCAGGTTATCACTTAAATGCTTGAAATAAAGTCTTTCTAGGTAGGATCTTAAAGGATCTAAAAACTCCATTTTTTTCTTTTAAAGTGTGTATTGTAGTTTGACAATACGTTCTAGGCCTTATATTATATGAACCTAGTTTTATGATTTCATCTAGATAATGTAATCAAAAATGCAATTCTAAAATGATATACTAGTTTATTAAAATATAGACAAAAATATAGTTCATTGTCTTAGTATTTGAATCAAAAATATTTTTGAATAAGTTCTGGTGCAATGAGAAATGTTAAATGTGATGGTCAAACCAGCTGAACAAACAGGCTGGGAAAAATATATACATTTATATATAAAATATATTTATATAATAAAACTCACCTTACAGAATTTCACCCAATGATATATAGGGATACAGAATTACTTTCTTCTGTCCATGTGTCATCACAAAAGGCTCTTTTTAATCATATTCTGGGTGCATGTTTTGTCCCATTTGACCACAATTATGGACACTTATTTATTTGAATTCCACCTTTTGATAAAAGTGGGCAAGAATCCAAAAACGACAGCATTGTTAACTGTTAGTTTCATATATAGAAAGTCCTGACTATTATTACCAAATAACTCAAATATACCATAACTCAACTTCCCATGAAATTATCATTTTTACTTATAATAATTTTATATCTTTTTCAAGAATACCTTCCAAAACTACATTTGAACACACGTAATAGGATATATAATTTGTATAATAGTAATCACTACAAAAACATCAATATAT
>NC_064848.1:124351218-124353718 GCF_024139225.1 Suncus etruscus | reverse complement strand
TCAGCTATCCATCCTTCCTTAAAAATATGTTCTCCATCCCTATCTTGTTTCTTATACAATTTTCTTCCTGTAACTAGACAGAAAGATGCTAGTGGATTTGAGTCTGCTATTTTCTCAAGTTTCTGGTCTCTGAATAAATCTAATCCTCCCAAATCAACACTTTCCTCATCAAATTTCCTCATCAAAAAAGTCTTTGATCAACAAGCAACCAAACTTGGTTTGGTAACATTTTTAGGTCTAAGGTAAAGAGAATAAGGAAAAAAACATCAGTAGTGAATTCTAGAGTATGAAATTGAAGAGCATGTGATAGTGAGGAATGATGGATATATTAAAATAAGAAAGCAAAAAGTGAGCATTCAGTAAAATGGAAATCTAAATTAAGGCATTTTGAAAAAGCATTATCATTGGAATTTTTGATTGAAAGTGAGTGTGTGTGTGTGTGTGTGTGTGTGTGTTGGTTTGGAGGTCATACCTAGCAGTGCTCAGGTGCTACTCTTGGCATGATACTAATGGCTTGCTTCTTTATAGTGACTCCATGCTGGGGATTGAGCTTTGGTTCCCTACATACAAAACATATGAACTAGTCCTTTGAGCTACCACACTAACTCTCTAAATTATTTTATAGATGATAATATTTTATTTTAAATGAATAGATAATACTAGATATATTTAAATTCTATATAAATTTAAATACATTTTAAATACCATATTGACAATAATTTGTAAGTATAAGAGTAGTGACTAAGCCAGAAGAAATATATTTCTCATCTTGAATGAATATTAGACAGGTTTCTGACTATGGTAATTCCCATTTCTTACTTTTTTCCCCCAAAGTACATTTTCTATAGAAACTTTAAAATGTTTTTGTTTTGTAAGGTTTTTTCTTTTTGCTGTAGGAAGTTAAGTCTTTTTCCCATCCTCTTGGCAATTTTACAACCCAGGAAAGTGTGCCTCATGATAGTGGGAGGCATCCCTTTAAATGCAATTATCGAACTTGATTGTGTTTGCAGAGGGATGCTTTGCATGCATCATTCCTACCTATGATTTCTGGCACCAGATAATACACTAAGCACTACTGGGACTGAATCCTGGACACTGAGACAAACCTAACCGTTGAGCATGGGTTTTTGGGTCACATCCAGTGACACTCAGGGGTTACTACTGGCTATGTGCTCAGAAATCGCTCCTGGCTTGGGGGACCATATGGGATGCAGGGGATATAACCAAGGTCCATCCTGGATAAGCCACGTGTAAGGCAAACACCCTACAGCTGTGCTATCACTCCAGCCCCTCACTAGCTCAATCTTAAAATTAAAAAACATTTTGTTTCTATGGAGTTGGCATTGAATTTAAGCACTTCTTTCACTTTATACAAAGTCACTTTGCATAAGTCTTGAATATACTCTTATTTTAAATATATACTCTTTATTATTTGAATTTATTTTTTGTTTTTATGGGGTCATGCCCAGTGGGGGCTTAGGGTTACTCCTAAGGGGTTACTCAGAAATAGCACCTAGCAGGCTCAGGGGACCATATGTGATGCCAGGAATCAAACCACCTTCCATCCTGGATCTGCCGCATGAAAGGCAAATGCCCTACCACTGTGCTATCTCTCTGGCCCCAATTTTGAATATACTCTTATTTTTAATTTTATATTTAATTAATGTATTCTTAATTTTAAAATTAATATTTTAAATTTATATATTTTAATATACTTTTTTAAATTTTCAACAGTTTTCCAATGTAACCTTTCTTTTATATTTAAAGCAAGAAACTCTATAAGGAAGTTAGTACAGTTACCCTTATAAGAAGAGATGATGGCTGAGAAATGGAAGTATAGCAATTGGACTATCCCTGAATGGTGAACCTTAACTGACTGATTCAAAGAAATGAAAAAGCCTATAGGGAAATCCTGTCAATATATGTATCTGAACTCCCCATCTCCTAATTCATGTATCCTGTTCAATAAACACATAAACTTGTTCAAAATTAATATATTCAGATATCCTTACAAACTAGTCTACCAGTTTTAGCATTAATTTTCAAAAATAAGAAAATGCACTCCTTGGGGGACTTGGAGCTACTGACCAGGATTTGATTCCCTGCATCATATATGGTTCCCCCGCCCTACCATGAATGATCCCTGAGTTCAGAGCCAGGAGTTAGCTCTGAATACAGCCAGATAATTCTAAAAACTAAAAGTAAAAATAAGCTAAAACAAACAAAATAAAACAAACCCCAAACCAAAAAACACTGCTTTGGTAAAGTGGTTATTTTTATTGGATTTATTTTATTATTTTTGACTACTTATTTTATATATATATATATATATATATATATATATATATATATATATATATATATATATATATATATAACACAGTCTCTCACTTGAAAGCAAAATGAAGCAAATAAAACCTTATTGGTAACTAAGGATTATTCCATTGTGCCCTTTCTAATAAAATTTCTCTTCCTTCAGTATAGAAGCAATAATTATTTT
>NC_064848.1:124321218-124346218 GCF_024139225.1 Suncus etruscus | reverse complement strand
GCAAACACTGCTGTGCTATCTCTTCGGGCCCAGATTCTAAATTTATTAATTTTTAAGTTACCTGTGTTGTTTTGGCAAGTGAAGATTGATTGAGTTAGTGGGTCTTATATGGTCCTTGGGCCAGATGTTTCTCCAAATCTGTTTAAATGTCAGTTCTAAGTATTATGCATATACGAGATTACATGTGTGTATATATATGTATGTATGAATGTGCTATGTTTTCATGTATATATATCAATATATAGAGCAATCATTAGATAAAGGGCAGAACAGAGGGAAATATATATATTTAATATATAATATTTTATTACCAGATAATTAAATTTTTTTCTTTTTTGGGGGGGCACACCTATTAACACTCAGAGATTACTCCTGGCTATGTGCTCAAAAATCACTAATGGCTTGGAGGGAACCATATGGGACACTGGGAGATAGAACCGCAGTCTGTCCTAGGCTCGTGTTTGCAAGGCAGATAGATGCCTTACCTCTTGCGTCACCACTCTGGCCCCAAACTTTTATTTTCTTAAATTAATATGATATATTTATTTTTCTAAAAATCTACCTGCACTCTATTTTCAAATTAATATCTAAAAATTCATCTGCAATTTTTATTTTTAAATAAATCAATTTATATTTTAAAATTATTTTGTAGTAATTTTGTATAATGTTTCCTCAGAAAATATTAATTCTTAGATTTTTATAACAAAGGCAAATGCACACATTTTGTATAATCTCACTCAGCATTTTACTCCATAAAGTTTATAATCAATGCAACTATTTTAATTGACCTAATTAATCATATTTAAAAGGAAAACTAGAAAATAATAATAAATCACTCAATCACTGAGCTTTATTACATTTAATAAAATATTGTTTTTCAGTATAGTCCATAGGATTCTGAGGTTCCCTCTTTCCCCATGAAAGTTTCTGCTTTTGCTAAACTGCTTCTCTATAATCCCTTTGTTAGCTTGCTATTTTGTGGGAATGTGGCCTTCAGATAAAAGTTGGAAACAAAAGAAGACACAAGACCTGGAATACGGCACCCACGTCCGGATCACAGTGTCCATGTCCATGCAGTCGGGATCCGCCTTAACATATCAGCCTTGTGACATCTGAATTATGTATATTGTGGCATTTGAATGGTGTATCCCTTTTATCTGCTTCATGGGGCTGTACATTCAGCTCTGACACATGAATGCGATGGCTATTTAACCCGAGTGGAAGAGTGACTCGGGGTCCTTGACTTTCAGAAGTCTGTTCCCAGGTGGAAGTCTTGAACCCTTAGCTAGCTAAGCATATAAAACCCCGCTTTGTGACTTGCATTGCCGGGTGTTGTTGTATCACTGGGTTGCTAGCACGAACCCAGCAAGTCTATATATTCCTAGGCCTGGAATATAACAAGTTTTAAAGAAAATTGAGGCTTTACAGACTTGGCGAGATAGTATATGTGTAAGTGTAAGAACATAGGCTTTCATGTGTCCAACTCAAACTGTGTCTCTGGCACCATTTGGTCCCCCAAAGCATCATTGGGTTTAACCTCTGTGGCTCTTTTTTGTTGGTTTGTTTTTGTTTTTTTGGGTCACACCCTGCAGCGCTCAGGAATTACTCCTGGCTCTATGCTCAGAAATCGCTCCTGGTAGGTTCGGGGGACCATATGGGATGCCGGGATTTGACCCACCGTCCTTCTGAATGCAAGGCAAATGCCCTACCTCCATGTTATCTCTCCAGCCCTTCTTCTGAGGCTCTTGAGCACTATTGGGGTGAACTGCAGATCCCTGGCACTGCAGGATCCAGGCAACACTATTTCATCCAGCCTAATTCTGAACTACTGGTCCAGAGTAACAGAGACACTGGCTCCAAGCCACCTAACACTGTTTGGGAGGCACAAAAACAAAAGCCAATAAACGAAAACAAAAACATTTACAGAACAATGTTGCAAGATGTAACCGTTATTTCTTATTAGAAAAGAAAGTTTTCCATATATTTGCCACTTTTATAATGCCTATGCTTATTTGACACACAAACACAAACAAATGTATAGAAGCTTTTTTTTTTTTTTTTTTTTTTTTTTTTTGGGCAACACCCGGCAGTGCTCAGGGGTTTCTCCTGGCAGGCACGGGGGACCATATGGGACACCGAGATTCTAACTAACCACCTTTGATCCTGGATCGGCTACTTGCAAGGCAAACACCGCTGTGCTATCTCTCCAGGCCCTAGAAAGAAGTTTCTTATCTCTCAATTTTTACAAATAACTGTTCATATATTTACTTGTTTTCATAATAACCAGGGGCAAATTTTTCTGAGCCCAAATTGAAACATTTACTATTCAACTGGAGTTTCATAAGGTAGCCATTCTGAAATACAAATAAAATCTTGAAAAATTCCTCCTGATTTACACTTCAGATATCAATTATTTATAGTAAACCAATTTTATTTTAATTCTCAGGAGAATAGAAACAAACTTCACATTTAACCAAAGAAAGATTGATGCATGCATTTCCAACACAGGGACTGTTGAATGGAAACTTTGTACTTACAAATTAAATATATACATTTCTCTTTATTTTATAGAATGTTATTTTATAGATTTTTTATGGAACGTTGGTTTTTTTGGTTAGAAAAGGATAATATGGCCAAACTAATATCTTGAAGTTATTCTGAAAGAATCTAATAGAATATTTTGATACACAAGAATATAGCTGTTTTTTAAAAGAGATCATTCATTAGTTATACATTCTGAGTTATACATGCATTTATTTCCTTGCCATCTGCATCATTTCTCTAATACATAAAAAGATCTACTACTCAAGCCTGCCAGGAGTGATACCTGAGTGCAGAGCCAGGAGTAACCACAGAGTGCCACCGGGTGTAACCCCCAAAAAAACAGTGAAACAGAAGAGCACACAACTTTTTTCTTCTTAATCATAATTATTTGATCAGATATGTAGAACAGAGGACACCCGCTTTAGAAATTTTTGTTCAGATTATTTTATGTCATGTAATCCAATTTTATAGTTAGAAAATCAAGTAAACCCATCTTGACAAAAGCAAACCGAAATAGCTGGATAAAAGTAGATATAATAGGGCCAGAGCAATAGTACTGCGAATAGGACAATAATAGTCTTGTGTGTAAATGACCTGGGTTTGATCCCCATCCCCAACACCCTATATGGTCTCCCAAGCCTGCTATGAGTAATCTCTGAGCAGAGCTAGGAGTTAGCACTGAGCACTGCTGTCTGTAGCCCCAAAAGAAGAAAAGAGAAAAAAAGACAAACTACTGAGTAGAGCAGGAAAATGAAATGAACTGAAACAAGTAAAGGCACCAGTGATGCTGGCAATATAACATACTTTCAATGTAGCTGTATATATGTATTTACTATGTATTAAATGTATACACTATGCACAATTATAAAAAGATGCCTATAGTTAACATTTAATATGGTGACATGAATTAATTAGTTTTGTTTTCTAGTACGCTTATAATGAAGTGCTAATTACTGATGCTCTCTCTTCTATGGGGATTAACCTGACAAAGTTAGGCTGAAATTCTGAAGAGATCCACTCAGTATTTGCCTTAAACAAGTTATAGTCTTGGAACCAAATAAGCCTCAAAGTTTGATGACAGTTAAAAATCTTCTTAAGCCTGAAATACATTGTGAAAGACTTGTAATTCAGAATGGTATCAATAAAATTTTAAAAAAATCTTAATATTTTCTGTAGCATTTATGAAACAAAGCAAATAAACAATTCTTTATAAAAATTATATTATATCTATTATATCATTTTAAAATTAGTATTGTCTGAAAATCTATCTGATGATACCTTAAACTATAATTAACATTATTCCCACAAATTTTGCTTTTTAAAAGTGATGATTTTTTTGTATCAGCAAGTCTGTGGTCTTTAAGGTGTTACTGATTAATGATCAATGCTTAGTTTAATGGATTTGGTGGCATGAAGAGAATGTACATCCCAGCAACTCATCAGTCAGCTCTGTCACATGATCAAGTAGACACTCATTTAATTAATAACACCACTTCATATTCATAGAGCATTTTATAAATCTGGTATCTTTAAATGTGGCATAGAAGCTTTATCTGCAACAAAGAAAACAATCAGAATAGAGAATGAGATTTAATGTGCAACACTTTAGTATCTGAGCTCAAAGGCACCCTTTTCTCAGAAAAGGGGAAATGTGATTACCAAGCTTGAAGTATGCCGTATATTAAATGAAAATTCTGATCATAAAGAAAGGTACTATCTACTCAAAAGTATAATTTCTGTACTTTGAAAATCATCTCAGCAAGAATTATCTTCCCCTATCAAATTGTAGCACTTATCAAAATCAACTGTAAAGCGTCTCAAGTGCTCTTCTGAATCAACAAAACAGATGTATAGCAATGTGCAGTTGCAAGGAGAAGGAAATAACAGTGAAACAGATGCCCATCATTGCCCTTAATCTCTTGAACCCACACTTCACACAGTAGACATGGAAGGTCTCTGGTTTATTACTCAAGAGAAGGAAATACAAGGCTGATTCTTAATAATATGTAAAATTATGCCAAAAATAATTTTCTTTTTGTTTTGCTGCTAGACTTTTATCTTTTCCTTATATTTCTGAATAGGCCGTAGACCTGCAGCATGGAAGCATTTTTTTTTCCCACTAGTAATTATAAGAAATTTTCTTAGACTGTGATTTTAGAAGTTAGAAGGCAAAGACGTAGAAGACAAAGAGGTATAATTATTTTATTATGGATAAAGTTTTGATTCAGTCAAACTCATTTCTACCTTACTGATCAGCTTCACTTCCTTTTTGCTTGACTGTAAATTGTAGCATATAAGGACCAGGAGTTCTAGAGTGAAACTATAAAACTTAAATTTCAACCCTGCATTTTACTGTGTGAATTGGACAAGATAATTAACCTCTCTGCCTTATATGAAAAATGGTGACAATGGCAGTACCTATGTCGTAAGTTTTCTTTGATGAGTTCATGAAATTTCTTTTAATAAGGCACTAAAAAAGCTGCCTGTACCTGGTCTCAACTGTGATGCCTGGATCTTTTATTTCTTGGTCTTCATCTCATTAGTATTTGGATTCTGTTTCTCTTTTACTCTGGTGACAGTGATAAGATAATATTTAATAATGTGCCTTATATACTATAAGAAATTACAAACTATAAACATGAGATTTTGAGATTATGTTTATAATTTATATGTATATTTAATAGTTGTTAATAATGGGTAATGGGTTAGTGAAATCTAAATAGACATGCTTTTAAAATAATATTTAAGAACAGGGCATTGTTGGTTGACTTAGACATGAATAACATGGCTGATGTTAGAATTTTTGTGTTTCCATCATACACATACTTAGTTTCATGCTGATTTGCAACATGAATTACAATGTAAGATGTGTTTCACAAGCAATTAAAAGTGAAATAAGAGTAGGGGAGCTTTCTTGGGGCCACTGCAGAAAATTTCAACTTTTAAAGATAACAACAGGGCCCGTCGAGATAGCACAGCGGCCTTTGCCTTGCAAGCAGCTGATCCAGGACCAAAGGTGGTTGGTTTGAATCCCGGTGTCCCATATGGTTCCCCGTGCCTGCCAGGAGCCATTTCTGAGCAGACAGCCAGGAGTAAACCCTGAGCAACGCCTGGTGTGGCCCCCAAAAAACAAACAAACAAACAAAAAAAGATAACAGTAACTGGGTTTCCCTGACCCTATGAGTAAGCATGTATAAGGACAGAAAAGATTGTATACCTATAGTTTCACTTTATGATATTACAATTATGAAAATGGTTGCTATGAAGTCTGTCCCAAAGAAGAGAGCAAACAAAATCCTTGACGAATAATATCCATAGTTAGCATATGCCTTTGTTCTTGATACTTTATGCAATTCTAAGTATTTAAATTTAGAATAAATATTTAATTTTCTGTAATATTATTTCCATCTCCCATAGGCATATATAATTGTTACTCCTTTGAATTTTAGAGTGCTTTGTGATTGTTCTATTATATTATTTTAATTGTATTGCAATTTATCATATCTCTTGTGTTATAAGACGATTAATTTCTTTAGAAAACATTTTACTAATAGCATAGTACCTAAAACATATAGACATTCAATAAATGTATTTATTATATAAATATGTTTACTGATGTCCTTACCAGCCCATGATGTCTTTAATAAACTATTGTGACTGAATATTTGTATCCCTCCCATTAAGTTTATGTTAAAGTTCTAAATTCCCAATATGGCTAAATATAGACTAACAGTAATAAAAGTTAAATGAAAACAATAAAATTGGAGCTTTAAGCCATAAAACCAATTTCCATTTAAGAAGAGCTTTCTCCCCACAATCTTTCATATTCAGTGTGTTTTCCAGAGTGAGGTGATGCCATCCTTGGAGCAGGGAGCTCTGGAATGATGATGGAATTATAGTCCAGGACACAAAAGAGTGTGACTCTTGCTTGTTGCCTTAAGAAAGTCAAAATTCCAGATGAGTGCTATATAATATTTTTCTGAAAAAACAGAATATAAACTAAATTCTTTAGGAGCCTCTTACCTTATCCATTTATAACTATCAATTATCTTTCTCCATCTCAAAAAGTCTTTGAGAAAACCATATGAGACACCTGCAACCCAGGAGGGCAGACTTATCAGACACTAATTCTGCTGACCCCTTGAACTTAGACGTTCAGTCAAGAATCATGAGGAAATTTATTTCCACTGGTATTGTAACCCTATAAACCATTAGCCTTAATATTTTATGACAATTATAAAAGTAGCTACTTATAAGCATCTTAATATTGCTCCATGCTTTAGCACTAAGAGTTGCTAATGACTTGCTGAGTGAATATTAGTTGAATATAAAGTTAATAAAGATATTTAATAACTGAGTGATCTGATTCTACTACAATTTTGCTAAAATGGTATTTGAGAAAATTTACTTAATCATACTTTTTTTTTTAATCATACTTACTTTTTTTTTCTCTTTTGGGATGCGCCCAACAGTGCTCTGGGTTCCTATCCTATGTGATGCTAGGGACTAAAACTGGGTTGACCACATGCAAGACAACGCCCTAACCCCCGTATCTCTGATCCAATAGCAGTAATTTCAATTTCTATTATGCTTATTAGTAGCAGGTAAAACAAAATATACGAAACTTTGACAGCAGAAGATGTCAACAGATTTTCAGACACATGTAAATACAAATGTATAAAGAGGATAATTTCCTGTCAGTAAGACAAATACTAATTTTTATTAGATACTCTTTTAATTAGGTAACAATTTAGAAACAAATGTTAATATTTAGAAAAGTTGCAGAAGGAGTGAGGAACATTGGGAGCCAAGTTTCCAGGAATCACCTATGTCTGTCTACATGAACCAGCCACATGACCATCAGTGCCAGACTAAACTGACCAATAATTCTGGGAGGTAGGTTATCATGGGGTCACAGCCAGTAATGCTCAGGGCTTATTCCTGAGTCTGTGCTTAGATGTCACTCCTGACTGACTTGGGAGAACATTTGAGGTACTGGAAATTGAACTTATGTTAGCCATGTCTAGGGCAAGCACCCTACTGCTATAATAATCTCTGGCCCCTAAAATTTTTGATGAGACCTGATTTTATTTAATATGGAATATAATTATTATAATTCTTACCTAGTGGTTGCATTTTAATAATTAAAGAACTCAGATTATATATGGGTCATATTTGGGGCAAATTTCTTTTTCACTTATGTTAGTCACTCAATGACTTGTAATCCATAGAATGTCCCATAATAGTTATTTTGGTCACTGTAAATCTATTAGAATCAAATCATTTGCTTAGAATGTTTGAGTTCAATGTCTGTGTTGCAAATGTTTGGAATACTTATATTTCTTATTCAATATCACTTAAGAGGTATTATGCAGAATCATCATAAGCAACTTGGAGGGGAGAGCATTTCTGATGTGCATATTCCAATTTACTGATTTTTGTTATAACACTTTCAAAAAGTTAATTTAAGGCTCTTCCCATCCCATTGCTCCTGTATAAATGTAAATGTATATTTAAGAGGTGATGACGCCTCCCTGTAACTGACAATGAACTAGCAACACCCCCACCAAAAGTTAATTGATCCTATAAAGCAGAAGCCTGAGGTAAGTTAGGTGGCCCAGGGAGACACTGGTGGAGAGAGTCTTCTGGTCAGCAGACTTGGGAGGCCCAGGCCACCCAGTAGGACCTAATACGCAGCACTTTGCTTTGCTTTCTCTCTTTTTCTCTGCATGAAGTAGCAGCTCGTCTCGAGAGCTTAAGGTCTCCTCCTCCCATCTCTCTTGCCTATAATCTGTCTCTTTGTGTCTCTATCTCTATCTGTTCTATCTGTCTTTCTATCTCTCTTCTCTATCTCTCCTCTCTCTTTTTCTCTCTCTCTCTCTTTCTCTCTCTCTCTCCTCTCTCTCTCTCTCTCTCTCTCTCTCTCTCTCTCTCTCTCTCTCTCTCTCTCTCTCTCTCTCTCTCTCTGACTGTAGTCTGGTTACATTTTATTTCACTACATTTGGCTGCCTGGGTGGACTCTGACACACCTCCTAAACTCAAGACACACCCATAAGAATCGGCACTGAACTTTTTCCTCAACTAGGTGCATCAATGTCTCCACCCTCCTTCCAAAATTATTACTCCTGCACTTAACATGACTTCTTCCTGGGTTCTACAAACTAAGGAAACCCCACTACTGCCTGCCTCTTGAACTCAAAACAACATGTGCATATTTATTTGAACCCCAACACAATCCACACCCTCAGCTCCACCAATTCCAAGAGTTGTAGGGTCTGTTATATTTCCTCAAATACCTACTATGCAAACAGAAATATTAGATATTCACTTGTGTAACTAGTGAAATAGATCTTGAGGACACAGAGATTGTTAGATTAACAGATTATAAAGAGTAGCTGATTCCTAAAACAATGAATCAAATAATAACTCAGATATTGGGAAATCCTAAGCTCAAATCGCAGCACACTAAATATTTAAGAACAATGGTGAAAAAAATGAATTTATCTGCTCTGACAGACCAAAAAACGTTCCATCAAATAATCAAGCTCAAATAAAAGCTCAAGCTGCATTGATGAGGAACTCAAATCAATGACCCATGAAATGACCATGAAATAAAGCAATGATTGGAAGAAAAATTCAACCAACCCAAAGATGAACAGATCTAGACTCCATACAAATGGAATTGAAGGAATTAAAAAATTACAATATCAAACCACAGAAGAATTCAATAAACAGAAAACTATTAGAAATATTAAAGATAAAATACTATCCATAACCAATAAATGAAAAAAATTAATGAATGGAAGAGAATATAAGATTTATGAAAGATAGAAAGAATAACCTTCAAATCATAGAAGAAAAGATGAAAGGGAAAGAATGGCTGGTGAAAGCATTAGTAATTGAGAGCTTTCATAATATCTGGAGAAAGGTTCCTGAACAAATTCAAGAGGCCCAAACAGTACCAAACAAAATAAACTTAAACAAAATGCATTTTGATAATAACCAAAGTGGCTTAAAGACAAAGAATATGGGACCAGAGAGATAGCATAGTGGCGTTTGCCTTGCAAGCAGCCAACCCAGGACCTAAGGTGGTTGGTTCGAATCCCAGTGTCCTATATGGTCCCCTGTGCCTGCCAGGAGCTATTTCTGAGCAGATAGCAAGGAGTAACCCCTGAGCATCCCTGGGTGTGGCCCAAAACCCAAAACAAACAAACAAAAAAAAAGACAAAGAATACGTTAAGCAGCAAGATAAGAAAACCCTCAAATACAACATAAGATATACCACAGACCTTCCATATAATATTTTATAAGGTAGAAAAAATTGGAATGACATATTCAAAGTATTGAATGAAAAAACCTTCCACCTTAGAATCCACTGCCTGCAAAGATATACTACTGTTGAGAACCTTTTTTAGATTTGTAACAACTAAGCCAATCATGCAAGAATTAGCAAAAGTCTACCTATAAAAATCATAGACTCATGCAAAAACAACTTGATTACAGTGAGGGAGGAAAATGGGCAACATAGTCCTTATATCAAATATCTCAGTGTCAATGGACTAAAATCCCCCTAGAAAGAGTCATAGTAGTTCTATGGATCAGGTAAGATAAATCAATCCATTTGCTGCCTAGAGGAGACATACCAAAACTCCTAAGATAAACACAGATTTAGAGTGAAAGAATGGAAAACAATCAAGAAAGTCAATGAAAGACCATAAGAAAAAATTGGAACATGTACTTATCTCTGACCAAAGCATATTTAATACAACTAAAGAGAGTGATTGGCATTTATTGTTCCACTACTTATTGGCTAAGGCAGTGGTCGGCAACCTGCGGCTTGTGAGCCACATGTGGTTCTTTACACTTTTAATGTGGCTCTTCTGTGTCGGCCACTCCAGGAGTCAGGACTCTGCTCCTAGCCTCTGTCAGTGTGCGCCCTATGTGCAGCCCCAGCAGCCGGCTCCACACAGCTCCAGTCGAGTCATGTGGTATGGGTGTGTGTGTGTGTGTGTGTGTGTGTGTGTGTGTGTGTGTGTGTGTGTGTGTGTGAGACTTTCTGTGTGACATCTTTCTGTTAATTTAGAAAGATTGGAGAAACTCAAATGTGAACTTAGTTCACAGCACAAGTGCTCTGCTTTGAAAGACCTGGAGAAGGAAGATATGTTGATTTTTAACACCTGGATTAGTATTTCTGACTCATATAATCAACTAAAAAAGCTAGCGTTTACTGTTCTTTCCTTGTTTGGGGCTATATATTTATGTGAACAATCATTTTCAATCATGAATCTTTTTTTTGGTTCTTTTTTTGTTTTAGTTTTTGGGTCACACCTGGTAATGCTCAGGGGGTTATTCCTGGCTATGCGCTCAGAATTCACTCCTGGCTTGTGGGACCATATGGGATGCCAGGGGATCAAACCTCGGTCTGTTCTAGCACTGGCAAGGCAGACACCTTACCTCTAGCGCCACCATGCCGGCCCCAAGCATGAATCTTATCAAGAGTATATTGAGAAATCATCTCATTGATGAGAACCTGGAATCATGCCTAAAATTAAAAACAACAACATACAAACCTGACTTACTCAAACTACCCAAGGAAATGCAAGGCCAATGCTCACTATTGCAAGACAGCCCCTGAAGAGGTTGACTGATGGAGCTATGGAGGATGAGGTCTTTCCCCTCCAGCTCAGAGCATGTGTCTGCCACCCCGTTCAGCCGGTGGTTCTAAGGTAAAGCGGCGGATAAACAGCTCACAGACAGTCAGGCTTGTGGAAATATTAGCTTTATTCGGCGGACAAAACTGAAGTCCAAAGCCTCCGCATCAGTTCCAACCAAAAGGCCCTCACCTTCCACAAACCCTTGTTTTTATCCCCCAGAATCAGGTACCACCCAATGGTGGGATCAGATACCACCCAATGGTGGAAGCAGAATCAGGTAGCACCCTAGGGTGGGGGCAGAATGCCAGGTCACACCTTAGGGTAGGGCAAAATCACCATCATGGTAGGGTCAGTAACATAATAATCCCATAAATCCATAAAATGTTTACACAACAATTCACCCAGTTTGTTTTTAGTAAACAAACAATATTGTCTACAATTATTAAAGGAAAAACTAGTCAATAATAAAAGAATAGCTGTTTGCATAAGCGCATCACAGGAAAATGTAAAGAAAAACTTCTAGCCTAAACATAGGGTGTCTAAAACCAGAAACATGTATCAAGGAATCAACTACAAGCTCCTGAGAAGATAAATCTAAGATGTACATAGATTCTTTGAAGAGACGCCAGAAAGGTTGTGTAGCAGGCGAGAAGCCTCTTTTCTTTATTTGTTATTGTTGTTATTGGTTTTTGGTATTAGGTTTTTGGGTCACACCTGGCAGTGCTCAGGAGTTACTCCTGGCTCCATGCTCAGAAATTGCTCCTGGCAGATACCGGGATTTGAACCAATGACCTTCTGCATGAAAGGCAAACGCCTTATCTTCATGCTATCTCTCCAGACCCATTTTCATTCAAGTCCAGGTAGACCAGAAAGCCCATCTTTGAGGGCATTGAATTAGGCCCTTATTTTGGAGGAAGAAGCATATACCCCCTGCACAGTGGGGGGGCCACTGCAATGATGATCAATAGGCTTCTGAACTTAATCCAAGTTCTTAATCCAGGCTGAAGTCCATATGATGTCCGAAATTGGTGTACCAATACAGTCAATTATTTATAGATGGGAGCTTAAGTCACAAACCAAAACAAAATGTTTATGGCAGAGACCCTCCCTCTGTAAATAAACAACTTGAGGATCCATCCAAAATGGATGGAACCTCCTATAAACCTAGTATTTTGCTTATGATGCGCCCATGCAAAAAATCCTGAGAACAGACAAAAATGTCATTTAGGAAATTATAGACAACAATATCTAACCCACTAACCTAAAGTCAAGAAAGCAAAACTCTAATGTAATACATCAATTCCTAAGATTTAAAACTAAAATAGAAAAACATTAATTACAATAGTCAAAAGAAGTGTAGTACCAAATATAAATTCAAAGGATTACAATTATAAGAAAAATACAACTTGATGGGTCTGGAAAAGTGGGTTGAAGCCTGGTACAGAAGATAACTGAATGAAGCTGAATGAAGAAGGAAGGCCAGTACAGTCATCCATGTATTGGGGCATCCCCAAGCATTACATCATTACCATCATGAGCTGATTGGGCTTCTACATTTCCTTTGGGATCGGTGCAATCTTGGGGTAGCCATTGTAGAAATGGTCAACAAGAGCACTGTGTATGTGTATGGAAAACCAGAAATTTAGATAGCACAGTTTAACTGGGTTTCAGAGACTGTGGGTCTTATCCATGGATCTTTTCTCTGGGGTTATATTGTGACACAAATTCCAGGTGGCTTCATTTCCAACAAGTTTGCAGCAAACATGGTACAAAACTCCAACAGTCATGAATATCTTCCTCAGGTCGAGATCAGGAGGCCTGTAGTTGTGGGTGAAGAAGATGAGTTACACATGTAAATGGAATCCTAAAAATTAAATTTTAAGAACTAGGAAGAGAGAAGGAAGGATAAGGAAGGCTAAATTGGGGAAGATAAAGTTAGGAAAAAGACTTCACAAAAAATATGGCCATAACACTCACTCATTCCAAAAAAATATTTGTCGGAAAGGATCTAAAATAGAGCAAAAAAAAAAAAAAAAAAAAAGAATTCAGCTGAATCAACTAAAAGCGCTTTAAAATGTAATAGCCGTCAACTGTTTAGATGAATCATTTCAAATTCAAAAAAAATTTTTTAATGGCAGAGGAGATCTGAAAAAGAATTTCATGCATAATACAAACACGGAAAACTCTACTATAAGTGTATAAGAGTATATATACAAAATTATTGTATAACAGTAACTCAATGATAGTCAATTATAGGCGAGAAGCACTGTGAAGAAAGTCCACCTAAAAATTATCATTATGTCAGCGTCTTAAAACCTAAATTGAGAGAAATAAAGCAATGATGTTAAAATAAAAAGAGTAAAAGTCATTAAATGAGTATATCTAGGAAAAAAACATTAATATGCTGAGAATTTTTTTTTCAGGTGAACCTTGACTAAATTAAATTGTAAGATTTCATGATTAACTGAGACCTAGAGCAATAATGAAATTAAGACAATAATTCACCATACAAGAAAACACATTGGGGGTCCATGATTTTTAATCCTATTCATTGATCATGCATGTGGAAAGAATCAGAGCATTAATAGCAACTGATAAAGAAGTGAAATGATTATCTGGTGTTCATTGTACATCTTTAAGATGTATAAAACAGGATGTATGCTGCTGTAGATTTCACCAATGTATTAGGTACTTTTTTGATCTTCTTGTCATCAAAATTGATCCAGTGTTGTTTTGCAGCAATTTTACAGTATGAAGTACAGTGTCCATAGTGAACTTTATCATAATGATTTGACACTGATGATAAGTTGTATTTCTTAATCTTGCTTTTATTCTCTGAAGTGAATTCTACTAAATTGAGGTCTTCTAAAGGAAAATCTACATAAGTGTGTAGTTTTTATTTGTTTGCCATCAAAAGAAAATGTTTCAAGTGTATTATAAGTACAGGTGGCAGTTTCCATAAATACGTTTTCTTTGAGAAATCTCTTCTAGTTCTGCAGCTGTTGCACTAAACTTTGTTGTCATCCTTTAACTCTTCTTCTTTAAAAAATTCAGAGAGGCATTCCTGTAATGTACATTTATTTGTAGATGTAACAGCCGGAGACAAATGAACAAATGTCTCATAAACCTCAGACTTTTGGTGGCATGTGAGACACTGTAGTATAGATTTGAATTTTCCTCAAAAGAGATAATAAATAATAGATTTGTGAGCCTTTTGGTGTTCTGGACTAAATTGTTCATAATTTTCATTTTCAATAAGATGTGTAGTTTTGTCTGTCATTAGATTTACAGTAAGCAAGTCCTGATGTAGTCCCTCAATTAGAAACATCAGTAGTTCGTATGGATCCTGCTTATTGTGTCCAGTAAACTGGTCATTAAGTAAACCAATTGTTACTTTGAAGCTTTCAGGGTTAATATATCGATGAAATTCATTTCCCATGGTGTTGATGAGCTGACCAAATTCTTCAGCTAATATACCTTCATGCCCCATTGATTTTTTCTTCTTAATATCCTTTTTATAATGATCTTGATGAAAATACTGAGTCAAATCTGAAATATTATACAAGCATTGCAATATTGAGTTCATGTAGCAAGAGTTTCCTATATTTTGTAGCCAGTTAAGACAGGTTCCTGTCTTTCCTTTTACGTCTTGGAGTGTAAGGGTTTATCACTATCGTGAGTTTCACTCAATGTATGGTGTGTAACAGCTAAATCTTTCTTCCCTGCCCCAGAGACCTCAGCAATATTACTGTTGTTAATGTCTGGAGTATTTTGTTTTTGCTCTGAAGGGGAGTTTATAGTCTAAACCTGATCATTTGTGCTAACCTGATGTCTAACAAGGTGTAATGAAAACTTAAAATTTCTTGGGAGGGTTGTCATTTGTAGAAACATTAACAACAGTAATATTGCTTAAGAAGATGTCCAATTCATTTTTGGCAGCTGTTGTTAAGTTTCTCGGGATACCTAAAGCAGGGTAACCCTCTAAAGTTTTAAATAGATTAGACAACTTTGCATTCGGGATTTCTAGTGCATGGCAGAGTCAATTTACTTCACCTAATAGTCTCTGAAAATCATTAAGCATTCTGAGGTTTTCTTTTTTGATAGAAATTTTTTGTGGACATATTGATGTCCAGTCCAAAATAAAACCCAAATATTGATATGGTGGCATTGTCTGTATTTTTTTCTAAAGCTATTTTTAGTCCTGATGTTTGTAAATAGTCAATAACATAAGAGTATAAGTCCTGTAAATCTGTTTCATTGTTCATTGTGAGCAAGATATCATCTGTATAATGAAATATCATGTCTTGAGGAAATTTTCACGAGCAGAGCTCAAAACCTTATCTACAAAAAACTGGCACATTGTTGGGAAATTCAGCATGTCTTGGGGGGACAACGGCCCATTGGAAATGTCTGCAGGGATGGGTGTTATTGAGAGAAGGAACTGAGAATGCAAAACGGTTTTTAACACCTGGTTGGATAGGAATATGGTAGAAGCAGTCTTTCAGATCAATTATAATTAGTGGCCATTCCTTTGGAATAACTACAGGTGATGGTAAACCAGTCTGCAATTTGCCCATAGGTTTCATGGATAAATTTACAGCTCTAAGATTCATCAAAAGTCTCCATTTACCGGATTTCTTTTTTATAGTGAATATAGGTGAATTCCATTGAGAAAAAGATGGTTCAATATGTCCTAAACTTAGCTGTTCCTCCACTAATTCTGTCAGCACCTTTAATTTATCAGTTTTAATGGGACACTGACCTGTCCAAATTGGTTCATCAGATTTCCATTTTATTTTTATTGCTGGTGTTTTTATGGTAGTGGCCCCTACTAAAAATTTTGAGTTTTTAAATAAAAAGAAGGTTCGGGCTCTTCTGGAGCTAATAGGATGTGGAATTCTGCTTTCCACTGTTTGTGTAGGTCATGGCCCCACAGGGATGGTGAAAATGGGCCCATGTGAGGTCTGATTATCGCTTTTTTATTTTCTGGGCCGTAAAATATCATAGTCCTTGCACTCAACAGACAGGAGCTCAGGCATCCTACTCCCTCTAGCGAATATGGGATTTCCTTAAGAGGCCAATTTTCTGGCCATTCTTTATCAGAAATTACGGTAACCTGAGCACCCGTATCTATCATGCCATCAAAGGGTTGCCCTTCCAAGTGAAGTTTGATTATTGGGTGTTTATCTTTACATTTAGTAACCAGAGCAACAATTGGGTTTTGAGCAGCACCCAGATCTGTGCTTCCAAAACCTCCAAGTCTAGTCTTATCTGAAGTCCCAAATTTGACATAAGGCACTATTACTATCTGGGTAATCGCTTCTCCTTTTTTAAAGGTCCATGTAACTGGTATGGTAATAACTACAATGATTTCTCCCATAGAATCTGAGTCAATGATACCAGTGATTACTGATATACCCTTTATGTTGAGGGAACTTCTGCCAAGAATCAAACCCATAGTATCTGGGGGTGGCGGGCCCACAATGCCAGTTTCTAACATGTAAGGGCATGCTCCTGGGTAAATTGTAATGTCCTCTGGGCATAATATGTCTAATCCGGCACTCCCTGATGTGGAGTAAATTAATTCTCTTATCGTGATGAATTTTCTTGGGATGGGCTTGGAAGGATTATTGTCTGTGAACTTTGCTCGTGATTTGGAAGGGCCTGGGGGGAGGCCCTGTGGGCGTTTCCCTGCATCTTGTATGTGTGCCCTTGAGGAGGTGAATTTATAAGGAAACAGCAATTTCTTTTGATTTGCCCCTGTTTTCCACAATGGTAGCAGGCGATTTGCCTCCTGGGGATTGTGTTGAAACCTCTACTTAGGTTATTATCAATGAAATTTCTGGATCTGCAATCTTTTGCCCAGTGGCTACCCTTTTTGCATTTTGGGCAAAGACCAGGTTTACGGAAAGTGCCCTGTCCCGAGGGGAGTAAGGCATCATTCCCTTGGTAACTGGGAAGGTTTGTACTGAGTCTAAGTGGGGTGGGGGTTGGGGTTCCCCAAAGACATTCTGACAGGCATAAAGGAAATCATTCACATCTGCCTTTTTATTTAATGTATTCAATACTAATCTACAAGCCAAATTTGCATTATGATAAGCCAAAAATTTTACTAGGAAGTTTCTTATCTCCTCATCTTCGACTTGTAACTTCAGAACATCTTTAATCTTACCTGCAAACTCTGGTTCATAAGGGCCTTGGGTAATTTTTGAAAAGTTTCCTCTACCAATGCTGTTAGAATCAATTTTTTCTCATGATGGCAATGCAATATCCCTAATTAAATTTAAGATTTCTTTAGGTAAAGCTGCTTGTGTCTGAATATTTGAAAATTGATTTCTGCCATCAATAATTCATACGATAGAGTAACACCTGCCACTTTTTATTTCGTACCATCTGGGCTATATAATTTGGCTTTTACGCATTCTGAATAGTACATTTCCCATTCAGTTCACTGTTTAGATGACAGACATATTTCAGTGATTCTTTTAAAATTCTACAAAGTCCAAGATGAGTTATGACTCCAAAGTCTTAGTAACTCCACACTGTGTGGTGATTTTGGACCATACTCTTTACATGCTATTTTATTTTATTTTTTTTTAATTTTTTTTCTTTTTTTTTCTCTTTTTTCTTTTTTCTTTTTTTTCTTCTTTTCTTTGTCTTTTATCCATTATTGAATAACAATATTTTTTTTCTTAACACCACCTATCACCAGTGCAACATTCCCATCACCAATGTCCCAAGTCTCCCTCCTCCCCACCCGACCCCCGCCTGTACTCTAAACAGGTTCTCAATTTCCCTCATACATTCTCATTATTAGGACAGTTCAAAATGTAGTTATTTATCCAAGTAAACTCATCACTCTTTGTGATGAGCTTCCTGAGGTGAGCTGGAACTTCCAGCTCTTTTCTCTTTTGTGTCTGAAAGTTATTATTGCAAGAATGTCTTTCATTTTTCTTAAAACCCATAAATGTGTGAGACCATTCTGCGTTTTTCTCTCTCTCTCTGACTTATTTCACTCAGCATAATAGATTCCGTGTACATCCATGTATAGGAAAATTTCATGACTTCATCTCTCCTGACAGCTGCATAATATTCCATTGTGTATATGTACCACAGTTTCTTTAGCCATTCGTCTGTTGAAGGGCATCTTGGTTGTTTCCAGAGTCTTGCTATGGTAAATAGAGCTGCAATGAATATAGGTGTAAGGAAGGGGTTTTTGTATTGTATTTTTGTGTTCCTAGGGTATATTCCTAGGAGTGGTATAGCTGGATCGTATGGGAGCTCGATTTCCAGTTTTTGGAGGAATCTCCATATCGCTTTCCATAAAGGTTGAACTAGACAGCATTCCCACCAGCCGTGGGTAAGAGTTCCTTTCTCCCCACATCCCCGCCAACACTGTTTATTCTCATTCTTTGTGATGTGTGCCATTCTCTGTGGTGTGAAGTGGTATCTCATCGTTGTTTTGATTTGCATCTCCCTGATGATTAGTGATGTGGAGCACTTTTTCATGTGTCTTTTGGCCATCTGTATTTCTTCTTTGTCAAAGTGTCTGTTCATTTCTTCTCCCCATTTTTTGATGGGATTAGATGTTTTTTTCTTGTAAAGTTCTGTCAGTGCCTTGTATATTTTGGAGATTAGCCCCTTATCTGATGGGTATTGGGTGAATAGTTTCTCCCACTCATTGGGTGGCTCTTGTATCTTGGGCACTATTTCCTTTGAGGTGCAGAAGCTTCTCAGCTTAATATATTCCCATCTGTTAATTTCTGCTTTCACTTGCTTGGAGAGTGCAGTTTCTTCCTTGAAGATGCCTTTAGCCTCAATGTCCTGGAGTGTTTTACCTACGTATTGTTCTATATATCTTATGGTTTGGGGGCTGATATCGAGGTCTTTAATCCATTTGGATTTTACCTTCGTACATGATGTTAGCTGGGGGTCTAAGTTCAATTTTTTGCAAGTGGCTACCCAGTTGTGCCAACACCACTTGTTGAAGAGGCTTTCTTTGTTCCATTTAGGATTTTTTGCTCCTTTATCAAAAATTAGGTGATTGTATGTCTGGGGAACATTCTCTGAGTATTCAAGCTTATTCCACTGATCTGAGGGCCTGTCCTTATTCCAATACCATGCTGTTTTGATAACTATTGCTTTGTAGTAAAGTTTAAAGTTGGGGAAAGTAATTCCTCCCATATTCTTTTTCCCAATGATTGCTTTAGCTATTCGAGGGTGTTTATTGTTCCAAATAAATTTCAAAAGTGCCTGGTCCACTTCTTTGAAGAATGTCATGGGTATCTTTAGGGGGATCGCATTAAATCTGTACAGTGCTTTGGGGAGTATTGCCATTTTAATGATGTTAATCCTGCCAATCCATGAGCAGGGTATGTGCTTCCATTTCCGCGTGTCCTCTCTTATTTCTTGGAGCAGAGTTTTATAGTTTTCCTTGTATAGGTCCTTCACATTTTTAGTCAAGTTGATTCCAAGATATTTGAGTTTGTGTGACACTATAGTGAATGGAGTTGTTTTCTTAATGTCCATTTCTTCCTTATTAGTATTGGTGTATAGAAAGGCCATTGATTTTTGTGTGTTAATTTTGTAGCCTGCCACCTTGCTATATGAGTCTATTATTTCTAGAAGCTTTTTGGTAGAGTCTTTGGGGTTTTCTAAGTAAAGTATCATGTCATCTGCAAACAGTGAGAGCTTGACTTCTTCCTTTCCTATCTGGATTCCCTTGATATCCTTTTCTTGCCTAATCGCTATAGCGAGTACTTCCAGTGCTATGTTGAATAGGAGTGGTGAGAGAGGACAGCCTTGTCTTGTGCTACATGCTATTTTAAACCGATCTAATTCTTCCATCTGATAGGGTACATAGTTAGAAACATTTACCCCTTGTAAAGGGGATGAGGCTGGATTAGCAAAATTACTCTGAATAGAGCTCTGAGGCCGTGCATGTGGTTCATCATCTGAATCTGCACTGTTGTGTGATTCAATTTTGTGAATAGAATCAGGCCTCACTTGTGAAGTTAGCACTGGAGGTTGATCATTGTCTGAGTCACTAGTGTCATGCAATTTGCTAGAATCAGGCTTAACTTTTCGAGTTGTTTTTCTTCCAGCAAAATTTCCTATATTGATGATGGTAGGGCTGGATTCATCATCCTGCACCTTGGTATGAATTTTCGTCAGAAAGATTTCTTTATTATCTATACTGGTTTTAGCCTCACCATTTCTACACTTTCTATTTCCTAAATACCAGCCAATAACTATGTTCACAGTAACAACTTGAGCCAACACAGAAATTCCACAAACTATGATGCCTGGAGACAATACAATTTCCATTTGAAATGTAGACCACAACCATCCAACTAGAGTGATTGTCTATAGATCAAAACCAATTAGTTTTAAAAAAAAATGGAATAATCCACTTGTATAATAGAGAATCAATGCGTAAGCAAAAAGGTGGCAGAATCCACATGACTAACCACAGAAACCATTTAATGGTCAGCAGAGGAAATTTACAATGAAGTATTTTACTTACAGTTATTGAGGGTCCAGGTTCAGTCTGTCCGGGTGCCATATTAGAGCCCACTCAGGTCTTCCAGGACCGATGGCTCAAGGAAATAAACTGCTGACTTGCTAGCAATGCCTATATTTAAATCACCTGTAGAGGAACATTCAGCCCTACACACAAATGCTTGCCAGTTACACGTGAATTACTAAAGTCCATGGAGGCAAGCTATAGAAGTTGTAGAAAACTGCAACATATGTGCACTGTTAACAAAAAAGACTCACATAGCAGGAGCAAACCCAAGAGGCTTACAGTCTAACGAACTTTGGCAAATGGATATAACTCAAACAGATTTATTTCCAAGAAAACCTTATCTTCATGTTGTGTTGGACACTTATTCTCGGTTTATGTGGGCAATTACTATGTCTTCTCAAAAATCTAAGGCTGTTTGTAGTTTTCTTTTACAATGTTTTTCAGTGATGGGTATTCCATATTCTGTAAAAACTGATAATGGGCCAGCCTATGTTAGCAAAACTTTTGAATGTTTTTTGTAAAGAATGCCAGGTCACACCCTATTGTAGGGCACAATCACCGATCAGGGTAGGGTCAGTAACATAATAATCCCATAAAATGTTTACATACACAATAGTTCACATTAGTGTTTGTGACTTTGTCAGTCATTGTCAGGATGTAATTTTCTCTACATTGTAAGGCAAATTTTGTGGAATTTAACATTATCAATAAATAATATTGTTCTAAAGTTTTTATTTTATTAGTTGTATTATTTTTATCCTCCCAAACTATGTGGATACTTGCATGCAGAATAATCTCAATAAAAACTTATTGAAACTAAAAACCGGTAACATCCTATGTATTTTTGGTTTTGAAAATGTGGCTCTTGAGGCATGGAGGTAAGGTGTTTGCCTCTCATGCAGAAGGTTGGTGGTTCAAATCCTGGCATCCCATATGGTCCCCTGAGCCTGCCAGGAGCTATTTCTGAGCATAGAGCCAGGAGTAACCCCTGAACACTGCCAAAAAGAAAAAAAGAAAAAAGAAAAAAACAGACCCTCCCCCCACAAAATGTGACTCTCAAAATAAATTTCAATTGTGGTTTTGGCGAGATTTGGCTAAGTTGAAAAAAAAAGGTTGCCAAACACTGGGCTAAGGGAACAATAGATCTAAAAATACTGTGATCATATGTGTGCACCAAATGAAGACTCAGCAAAGCTTCTGCTCACAAACCTAAATACATTCGATAACACAAAGTAGTGTGAAATTTTAGCACTCCACTTTTACCTCTAGAGAGATCAACTAGATGGATTATTTAATTTAGATGCAAGAACCCTAAATAGCAAGCTAAAAGAATTGGGATTGTTGGACATATACAGAGTTCCTTAACTATCACCTTATCCCAATCAAGACCACACATTTATCTCTAGTGTACATGGAACATTCTCAAGAATAGATCACACACATTGTGGCATAATTCAAATTTGTACAGAAATCATATATATGATATATAAATATATATAAAATATATATACATGCATATATATACATGCATATATATACATGCATATATATATATGCATATATATATATATATATATATATATATATATATATATATATATATATAAACTACCTTCTCAGACCACAATGGTCTGAAAGTAGAAATCAATTACAGAGTAAAATAGAAAAATAATGCTAAACAACAATTGGATAAAAAAGGAAATTCAGAAAAAAAATAAGATTTCTTGAAACTAAAGAGAATAAAAATACAACCTATCAGAAATTTATGGTATAAAGATCTTTATACAAGATCCCATACTAATATGGAGTAAATTATAGCAATGTATATAATCAATAATATAGATACATATCAAAAATCTGGAGAAGAAACAATAAATGAGTCTAAAAATTAGTAGAAGGAGGCAAATAGAAACTAAAACAACAACATAGAAGCCACTAAAGCAATTCAAAGAATCAATGAAAAAATGAGACAGTTCTTTGAAATAATTAAAAAGGTAGACAAAACATTTGCTAGACTCATGTAGAAAAAAGAGAAAATGTTCAAATAAATGGGATCAGAGAAGACAATGAAGAAATTATAACAGATCCTTCAGAAACTCAAAATATAAAGAGAAGTTTCTGTAAACAACTTTATTCTCTTTCTTTTGCTGGAGAAGAAAGAAGTCATGAGTAGATTCTTAGAATTGTATAAGATCTCCCAAAGTTGAACACGGAAGTAGAGATTCTAATTTCAGTTTCAGTCTAATTTCTAATTCCAAACCAATTTTTAATCACAAATAAGGAAATTAAAACAATAATTAAGAATAGCCCCCAAGAACAAAGTGTTTATTCTTGACAAAAATTGGGGGGCTGGTGAGATGGCACTAGAGGTAAGGTGTCTGCCTTGCAAGTGCTAGCCAAGGAAGGACCGCGGTTCGATCTCCCGGCATCTCATATGGTCCATCCCAAACCAGGGGCGATTTCTGAGTGCTTAGCCAGAAGTAACCCCTGAGCATCAAATGGGTGTGGCCCCAAAAAAACAAAAAAAAATTGGGTGCTAAAAAAAAGATAAAATGATACAGTTGATATCCCTTCAGTAACAATATTGGAAACAACAGAGTAAGAAGGAAGTGATTGAGTTGAAAAATGTCTGCCACAGAGGCAGGGTGGAAGGAAAACAAGGGACAGTGGTGGTGGAAAATGTGCAATGATGAAAGACATTTTACATTTTATGATCGAAACTCAAGCATGAACACATTTGTAACTGTTATATCATGGCAATTCAATGAAAGAATTTATTTATAAAAAAAAATCAAAAAGAATATCACCAAGTAAAAAAGTCCTGGTCCAGATGGATTCTCTGAGTAATATCAAATGTTCAAAAAGATTTATGGCCTTTACTCCTTAAGCACTTCAAAAACACAAAAGACAGGAATCCCTAATACCCAAAATAGAAAAGATTATTTTAGACCAATATCCTTGATGAACTTGTATGGAAATATCCTGAACTAAATCTTAGCTAACCAAATTAAACATCATATCAAATATAAGCACACAGGCCTGAGCAATATTAAAGTGGGAAAGGCGTTTTCCTTGTACACAGCCTAACCAGGTTTGATCACTGGCCTCCCATATGGTTCCCCAAGCTTGCTAGGAATAATCAATTTCTGAGCACAGAGCCAGGAGAAATGCCTGAATGCCACCAGTATGACTTAACTCAAAAACAAAAACAAAAAATAATACATCCCAATCAAATGGGATTCATGCTAGGAATACAAGGGTGGTACAAGATATGCAAAACAACATAATACACCACATAAGTAACAGTAAAGATAAAATTATATGATCATATCAATCTATGCAGAGAAAGAAAGCCTTTGAGAAGTTCCAAGATCTATGCATAATTAAAAAAAAAACTTTAAACAGTTGCCTTGTCTGCATTTAGCCAGCTCCATATACTCACTCTATTCTCGAAAGAGAAGTAAATCAAGTTGTGAAAAATTACGGATTCACTAGCCACACTTCCGAAAGCTGGCACTCTCAGGAGATGAGAGCAGGCCCTATTGTCCCGAAGCCACACCTAGTGTACCCATCACCCACAATCACTGTTTTGCCAATGATCCCACTTCACCACTCCTTTATGACTCCTTACAAAGGCATACATCTAACAAAAACTACAGGTCTGATGGTATTGGAGCTGACATCTAAAGGACATTTTTTGGAGTAAGGGCACCCTCACTACTACATTCTTTTACTTTTGATAGACTTGGTAGTAGAAAATATGCCTCACAAAAGATGCAGTATCTGAAACAGTGATTAGAATTCCTGGATCACTCCAATATTTTTATTACTGTCATCTCCATAGGAACACATCTATTTGGATGCCACCTAATGTTCAGAAATAAAAGAAGTAACAGAATGATCAACTAGTAGCAAGAGCGTACTAAGCCTTCTGACAATGACATAATAGCCTCATTGTGAGATACAATAATTTTCACAATTTTTCTTGATGCTGTATTCCTTTTATTTATTTATGCTCAGTGCTCAGGAAATCACTACAGACAGGGCTTAGAGGATAGGGTTTAGATAGGGTGTTAGGAATCATAACCAGTTCAGTACTTTGTCCTTTGTCCTACCAATTTCTTTAGTCCAGAGAGTTGAGAATATTGATGATTGTGTTAAATTTTAGAGTGAGTGGCAAAGAGGTAAAACAGAAATCATAAAGCAAATGTAATCTAGAAAATGGTTTTTATTGTAGCAGGAAAACTTAACATTAAAAAATGTTAATGAGGAA